>NC_081388.1:20195014-20345014 GCF_030684315.1 Stegostoma tigrinum
ATAGAAAGTGTTACAGAGTCATACAGCGCAGAAACAGATCCTTCGGTCTATGCCAGCCATAAGCCCAATCTAAACTAGTCCCACCTTCCTATGCTTGGCCCATGTCCCTCAAGATATTTCTACCTAAATGTGTTCTTTTACAAAGTTGTAACAGTACCTGTCTCCTCTGCTTCCTCTGGAAATTTATTCCACATACAAACCACTCCGTGTAAAACAGTTGCCCCTATGACTTTTTAAAAATCTTTTTCCCCTCGTTTGTGACTTGTTAAAATCTTTTTCCATTCATCTTTTTTAAAAAAAACAAGTGCCCACTAGTTTTGAAATGCCCCACCCTAGAAAAAAGACCCTTATCATTCACCTTTTCATTCACCTTTTCAGTGCCCCTCATGATTTTTTAAAAATTTCTGTAACGTCACCCCCACCCCCCCAACAACCCATTCATGCACTTGTCTAAATGTCTTTTAAATGTCGTAACTTTACCTGCATCTACTACTTCCTCTATCATCCCACACACAAACCACCCTGTATGTAAAAGTATTTTCCCTCTGGTCCCTCTGCTCAATCTTTCTACTGGCACATTAAAAATATGCCCCCTAGTTTTGAGCTTACCTATTCTAGAGAAAAGACGTTTGCTATTCACCTTATCTGCCCTTTGTTTTTTTTATTAATCTCCATAAAGTCACTCCTCAACCTACAACACTCCAGTGGAAAAGTCCCAACCTATCCAGTCTTTCCTTATAACTCAAACCCTCCATTCCTGGCCAATGTCTGGTAAATCTTTGGTGAACCCTCTCTAGCTTAATAATATCCTTCCTATACAGGATGACCAGAACTGGACACTGTACTCCAGAAGAGGCCTCACCAACATCCTATAGAATCTCAACATGACGTCCCAACTCCTATACTCAAAGGTCTGAGCGATGAAGGCAAGCATATTAAACACCACCTTAACCACTCTGTCTACAATGTGATACAAGCTTCAAAGAATTATGCCCATGAATTCCCTAAGTGTCTCTGTTCTATAACACTACCCAAGGCCCTACTTTTAATTGTATAAGTCTTGCCCTTGTTTGTCTTAGCAAAATGCAGTACTTTGCCTTTATCCAATGTAAACTCCATCTGCCACTCTTCTTGTCCATGGACCCAATTGATCAAGATCACTTTGTAATCTTAGATATCCTTCTGCACTGTACATTATACCACCAATTTTGGTGTCGACAACAAACTTACTAAACTTCTTAAATCGCTTATATAAATGACAAACAAAAGTGACCCACCACTAATCCCTGTGGAACATTGCTGATAACAGGTCTCCTGTCTGGAAAACAACCCTCCACCACCATATTGTCTCCTGCTGCCGTCAATTTTGTATCTAGTTGGCAAGCTCACCCCGAGTCCTATGTGATCTAACTTTACTAATTAGTCTACCATGCAGAACCTTGTCAAAAACAACATCCATCTGTCTGCCCTCACCAGTAATCTTGATTGCTTCCTCAATGCACTCCATCAAGTTTGTGAGGCATAATTTCCCTCGCACAAAACTATGCTGGCTATAACCTAATTGGAAGGTTGTGTTTTTATGTATGCTGTAAAAAGAGGAGGAGGAAAAAGTGGAATCCAATTGTAAGTGTGCTCAGAGTCTAAGATGAAGAGTTAAACATGGCAGAAACAGATGCTTCGGTCCCATTAGTCCACACCAACCAGGTTCCCCAGCCGAACTAAAACCACCTGCCTGTGTTTGGCTGATATCCCTCCAAACCTTTCCTATTCATGTACTTATCCAAATGTCACTCAAATGTTCTAACTGTGCCTGAATCTACCATTTCCTTTGAAAGGTCATTCCACACTCAAACCATTGTGTAAAACATGTCTTTTTAAATATTTCCTGAATGTACAAACTTTTATTAGGTCACCCCTTAACCACCCCTGCTGTAGTGAAAATATTTTTTTTTCCTTTTTTCATTAACAGGATGAGGGTGTTGCTAGCTAGGCAGCATTTATTGCCTGTCCCTACTTGCCCACAGTGCAGTTCAGAGTCAGCCACATTGCTGTTGGTCCGGAGTCACGTAGTCCAAACCAGGGAAGGATGGCTTTCCTTCCCTAAAGAGCATTGGTGGTCCAGATGGGTTTTTCCTCAGCAATCAACAATTGATTCATGGTCATTGTTAGATTCTTAATTCCCGATTTTTTTTTTTTAAAGACTGAATTCCACCATATGCCATGACAGGATTTGAACCCAGGTCCCCAGAACATCTGATGTAGCGTCTAGACCCGAAACATCGGCGATGCTGCTTGGCCTGCTGTGTTCATCCAACTCTACACCTTGTTAGCCCAGAACATTAGCTGGGTCTCTGGATTAACGGTCCAGCGATAATACCACAAGGTTATTGCCTCCCTGCCTATCTTTATCAATCAACCTTCTGTTCCCAGCAGTGCCCTGGTAAATCTTTTCTGAACCATCACCAATTTCAGAATATCTTTCCTATAACCAGAATAGTCCAGAAGAGGCCTCACCAACATCCTGTACAGTCTCAACATGACCTTCCAATTTCGTATTCAATGGTCTGAGCAATGAAGACTAGCATACTAAATGCCTCTTCAACTACTCTGTTTACTCATGATGCAAATTTCAGAGTTATATAGCAGAACCCCTAGGTCTCTCTGTTCTGCAACATTACCCAGGACCATACCATTAATTGTATTTGTCCTGCCCTTGTTTGTTTTACCAAAATACAATACCTCACAATTATCCAAATTAAACTCCATCCGCTACTCCTCCACCCATGTAAAAAGGCTGTAAACGAATGTGTGAAAAGGAGAAACGGGTTATGTCCTCTAAGAGCAAAGTCAATAAGACACAAATACAACCTGACTGTAGGGAGGGGAATTGGGGTGAGCGGAGGGCTAGGGCAAGGGAGGTGCGAGAAGAAGGAAATGTGGGGAAGTTGAAGAATGAGGGAATGTATGGGAGGGGTTGCTGTGTAGCAGGTGGAACATGTCAAGGGAAGAAAGAGGGTGAGGGAAGGGGAAGGAAGAGACAGGGGAGTTGGTGGAAGGTGAGAGTATTTGAGGGAAGATGAGGAAGGGTGGTGAGGGGTTGAAGTGGAGAGAGCTATGTGGAGGTGAGGGGGAAGGGGCCTGAAGTGGGAGAAGGTAAATGAGGGGTACGGAAAAGGGATTGAGAGTGATGCAGTGGGAGGGGAGGTGTTGGGTTGCAGGGTGGTATTTGGCAAAGGTATGAGGGTAAAAGGACGTGAAAATTGACGTTGAAGTAAGGTGGTTTATGGAATCAATATGAGAATGTGTTGTACTAGATGTGCTGCTGAAAGGAAAGTCAAAGCAGGTTCATTCAGTAATAAAGTTATGAAGAAAAGCTGAAACATACTTGGGTGTAAAAGAAAAGAACTTTAAATCTAAAGAGAAGGAGCCAGTGTGGGACTAACTGCCACAGGCAAAATGGGCTTAATGTTTATCATCTGCCCTAAAGCCAGGGGTGTAATCCTGGCTCAGATTGTACCTCTTTTGAACAGGCCGTAAGTTAAATCTCCATTATGGGGTTTATAATCTTGAGTGAAATTTCAGTGACGCAACTATTTGTTTAAATCTACTTTTGGTACTGGACCGTTAATACAAAATGTAGCATATGGAAATATGATTAATCTTACCCAAAGCCCAAATTGGACTTTACTTCACAACGTGGATATACTTCAGTTATAAGAGAATCACTATGATACAGGTATAGAAAGAGGCAGTTTAGGCCATTGTATATATTACTGGTCCATTTGAAATACAATTTTGTTCCCCTTAGAATTTATCTAATTCTCTTTCAAAAGTCATTTTGAATCTCCTTCAACCAAGCTTTCAGGCAGCGTATTCTAGATCTTGACATTTTTTTCTTAAAATAATTCTACAAACTTTTACGTTTTATGGTACATTTATACAATGCAGTATGAAGCAAACTTGCAGTATTGAGTTTTCTTTTAAACACTTCTTTTTCTTTCCAAGAATTCATCAAAATGATTGAGATAGTTTGCAACGATCGTTTAGGAAAAAAAGTTCGAGTGAAGTGCAAGTATCCTTTTTTTAAGATGGGTAATAGAATTATTACAGACTTTTAAACCAGTATATTACCTCCTTTCATTATGTTGGTTAAGTGAGCTCATTGAGTGTTCTTCTGTTGGCCATGCGATAGATAAGTGATAGTACATTTGAAGACAGAAAATATTTTGAGGTGGCTGAACTGCAGTTTGTGGCAATGTTATCTGTGTCATTATCAACATGTTGAGATGGCAGTTTAGTGGTTAGCACTGCTGCCTGTCAGTGCTAGGGACTTGGGTTTGATTCTACCCTTGGGCAACTCCTGGTATTTGCACGTCTTCCCCATGTCTACCTGGGTTTCTGCCAGGTGCTCCGGTTTCCTCCCACAGTTTAAAGATGCACAGGTTAGGTGGATTGACCATGTTAAATAGCCTTGGGTTATGCACGGTAATGGAGATAGCATAGAGGGGTGGGTCTGGGTGGGATGCTGTTTGGAGGGATTGTATGGGCTTGGGTTTTCAAATGGTCTGCTTACCCCGCTGTAGGGATTCTGATTCTGTGTTCAGATCCACTGAATTTTTATATTTGAGGCTTCACTAAATGCCACCAAACAAAAAATGGGATGTTTTTACCTCAAACTGAGAGGGTTAAATTGGAATGTGAATCTGTTTTTTTGCTCTTGCTGATTGAGCAGATTTTCCAAAAATTACCCAACAAGGTACAGTTTTATGTGATGAGTCTACAATAAAAATTAATATCCTTGTTTGTTTTTCCACAAAACCAAGTTGTGAGCATGGGAAATTCAAAGTCCCTCTGTAGTATTCTTTGGCTAGGTTTCAGTAAATTATTTTTTCTTTTTTTTAAGAGGTAGTTAACAGTGCAACAGTGATTTATTTTTCATGTTCTGATTGAATGGAAGTATTAAGTTAAATCTTTAATGCTGACCAGCTTGGGCTTCATTGTAACCTGACTGCTGCAAGGTGCTGAGCTACAGATCAAAGGTGAGATATAGCAGCAGGCTATGAAGATAGGGCAAAGGAAGTTACCAGCGGAATTACAGAATGTGGGATTCGGGCAGTTGAAAGCACTGCCTTTTTATTGGTGGAGCAGAGAAGGATGGGTGTATAGAGTCGCAGATCAGAGCAGTGGAGAGTTACTGGACAGGATGTAAAGCTCTGGTATTATTTGAACAAGGATAAGCATTCCATTGTCAGGGTGTTTGAGAACCCTACTTAAATTAGGTTAACCAGGATGAATGCTTTGAGAAAAATGATATGCTCCACAATATTAAAACCTGTCAGGGGAGGCAGTGCATAGTAACAGAATTTGATTTGGGATGGTCCACTGAAGCAGCAATGGAAATCTGGTTGGAGAGATTTACAGCAAGAGTTGCAAGCGAGATCAACACTCTTAGAAAGAAAACAGTCATGGTAGACTTGACTCAGGAATGAGTAGTGATGGCTGCTTTACAGTATTAAAGGCAGAAGGTCGGATATTCATGCTTGTGTTAACTCAAGAATCTACAATAAATTGGCTGTAACCATTTTTCTTTGATAAATGGTTCACAGTGGCTCGTGTGAGGTAAGGTTTTGCTGGCAATAACTCTTTTTTTATATTAAAAACTGCATTGACCCCTGCACTCATCTGTCACCACCCCAGTTCCCTTTCCCCCTCCCCACTTCTGAAGAAGGATCCCAACCTGAATCGTCAACTTCTTTGCTCCTCTGATGCTGTGTTCCTCCGGCTCCACGCTGTTGTCTCTGACTCCAGCATCTGCAGTTCTTGCTGTCTTTGCGTTGACCATAGCCTTGTGTTTCTGTTTAAAAATAGTAAATGCAGCCTATGCAAGTAGTAAAAATTCATTGGTGATCTAGCACATACTCTTTTCTATTCTCCTTGTGTTTTCCTTAACATTTCTCCCATTCAGTCCTGATGACACCATCAAAGATCTGAAGAAACTGATAGCTGCGCAGACTGGAACAAAATGGGACAAGCTTGTCTTAAAGAAATGGTTTGTTCCCTTCTGTGACTGTGTGAAATGCTGATTCCTTGCATTACATTGAGTTTGCAACTGACAAACATTAGATCTATTCCTTGGATAAGCCTCCTCTCATTGCTTTACTTATGCCTATTATTTTAATACCTTATTTCATTGGTGTGAATGGCAATGATATTTGTTGCCTATCTGTTCGGTTCTGCTAATTCTGAGGGCACCTGGCGTTGACCACACTTTCTGTGGGTCTGTTTACTTATCTAGAATTCTCACCTGTTTTTGAGTCAGCGTTTTTAAAAAAAGCTATCTTGCTAGAAAAAGCTCACGTGCCCTGATTGTAACTATTTCCAGCACTTTATCCCTTGTGTTGAAATTCAAATGTTGCCTTGTAATGGTCCAAAAGGGTTTTTTTTCAATTGTTCCTTCTAATTTTAACTTTTTATTTTCTCATTCCAGGTATACTATTTTCAAGAATCACGTTCAGTTGCAAGATTGTATCTTTTGCTGTTGTAAATCTGTGCTACTGGTGTTTCTATGTGAACGGGGGACTGGAAGGGCATGAGAGAAACATTGCAGGTACTTACACACGCGTAACAGCCTGTTCCAATTTCTACAAGTTTGTCCTCAATACAAAGGAAAATGCCAAAATAGAAGTTTTTAAAATTATTTGTAAGTCATAATTGAGAAAATATAACCTGATTTTTAAACCCCCAAGAGGCCAAGGCACCCTGTGTGAAGACTGAATTACATACAGAAATGCAGAAGAGTTGCATATTGATGAGTACTATTGAAGACTTGGTGGACAGGGATGCGTACAAGTTAGGAGCCAGAGAGGCCTTTCCTTGCCTGGTGCTTGCTCCGACATTCAATAATGCAAAGACTGGTCAGGTTGAGGCGTCAACACCACTTTGCTGTCTAGTACTTTTAACACCTTCGTGAAGCAAGAATCTGTCTAACTCAGACTTTGAAATATTTGGTAACCCTATCTCCACTGCTGTCTGGAAAAAAAAGCACGTATACGGTGTATTATCCACAATGGGATGAGAATTATTACTTTGAGGAAGGATTCTTCTCCCCTCCACAAGCCCCCCCCCCCCCCAACCACCACCACCAAAGATCTGACCAAAGTTTTCTACAAGAGCAAAACAGTATCATCCAAACACCGCCTGTTTGCTGCTTGTTTTAGCTGTAGTCTCAGAACTTGGTGAACTGTTCGAGCATACTGCTCTGACACCCAGATATTGTCACTTTTTCTAGTCTCTGCTACACACTGAATGTTTTTATTGTCAGACTTCATTTGTTTGCATGAATAACCCTACTTTTTTTTTTAAAAGGAGCCATTTTCCGATGATTAGTAAATAACAATGTCTTGAGATGATTGTAGTAATTGAGGATCCTCTACAGCCCTAACAATATGTATATAGTTTGTACAATATGAATATCTACAGACCATCTGTCCAACTTATAATCGGATTATTAATACCAGTCAGAGAGAATACCGTTCCTGATGTCAATCCCTATGGACGCTGGTTTGGGTAACCACTCATGAGGTATATTCATACTAATTGACCACTTGAATTCAATTTTCTATTTGAAGGCCAAAATTATCACTAATACAGTCCTCTGGAGAACCTGCTTGGATCTTTATGAAGAGTGTTTTGAAACTCCAAGCTGATTCTGTCTGCCGGGTTACCATTCTTCACTGACCTGGTGAATTCTTCAAAAAATCCTAGCAAGTTTCTCTTTCTGTTTCAGATTTGGAAAGTTTTGTGTTTTTTTTTTCTTTTTTTTTAAGAAAATGACCCCATTTCTTGATTGCCTATTGTGTGAAATAGCAGTACAGGCCAGTTGTTCTTGATATTGGCGTGTGAAGTAGGGTAAGTTGCAGTCTGTGAGGATCTTGTGGTGGAGTGGTACTGCCTGGTTTCATCTGTCACCAGTGCCAGGTGTGTCATAACATGTTCAAATAGGTTATTTAAAAATACATGTCATCTGGGCATTCTCACTAGTTGTATCCTTAACCTGGCTGCTTTCAGATGAAATCCATGATGGAATGAACTTGGAACTATACTACCAATAAACTGATGCAGTTTAAAGAGGACAAACTTATCGTTGACCATCAGCACCATTTATTTGAGGGAACAGGACTTGCAACTTCACAAAGATTTGCTTTTCTCAATAACACAACAATCTGTATGTTTTACTGACCAATGTTCCCTTTCTTTTCTTGCAAATTTTTTTGTTTCCAAACAGTTTTCATTTCTGGTTTCTTGTCCCTGTCAAGCTGAAACTTTAATGTCTAAAATTGTGTATATTGGCCTGTGCTTCAGTGATGTCTTTCTCCTCAGTCCTTGCCAGATTAGCATTGCAGTGCTTGTGCTTCCTATCGGCAGAGCTGTAACCTTTCTATTCCGCAGCTTGTTCAGCCACTGTACTTACAAATCCCTGCCAGCTTGTAACTGTATGGAGAAAGACCAGACATGTAAGATATTGAAAGCGCTAGCTGCATTAGCAACGTGATGGACCTTGATAGTTTACTAAGGTGCTGTCTTTTATGGTTAACCTTAATAGAGATTTGGAGGCAAGCATTTTATTTTTTTCCTTTCTCATGTTCATGTGGAAGATGTTTCACCTGAGCTTGCTGGTGGTAGGCATGACAACAATGTTCAAAAGTTATTGGTTGTCATGAACCAGGCTGTTGAAGAGAACTCTGTTGTTATTTGCACTCAAATTGGTTAAATAAAACTAAGATCAGGATTGTTTCTGCTTCAGTATTGTTTCTTTGGTTGATTTTTTTTTTTCTGTTTTGGCTGGAACTAATGAGCACGATGCCACTGATGTTAGGTGTCCCCAGAAACTCTAAGGATAGCTAATGCTGATTCTTTTTAATTCAATCATGTGATGTGGCTGACACTGGCCAGGCAAGCATTTACTTCCTCTACCTGTTGCCCTCAAGAAGGTGGAGGTGAGCCGCTTTCTCGAATGCTGCGGTCCATCTGAGCAACTAGAAATAAACTTGTATTAATCTACTTTTCTAATCACATTTTATTATCTTGGAATCTCCAGCATCTGCAGTTCCCATTATCTCTTAATCTACTTGTCCCTTTTGACATGGTTGAAAGCCATTCTACTGACTTTTGAATAACCTTTTTATTTCTACCACAGTCTTCTGGTTTTGCATGACCTTCCTCCTTCCATAGATGGTACACTGTGTACAGGTGACAAGATCACTGTGGCACCTCAACAAGGTTTCTTTGATAACACTTTCCAAATCTACACTCTCTGCCATTCAAAAGGCCAGAATGGCAGTTGTACACCTGGAAATTCTGCTGAGCTGCACTTCATCCTGCATTGAACTGGTGTGAATTTATCTATGCTGAAAGCCATTTTCCTGAGTCAAACATACTCTCGTGACCTTTTCCCTGATGACACTTGGCATCAGGAGGGCCTTTCCTGATTATGGAACATCCATTTAAGGGGAAAAATCAGCAGTCAGAGATGGCAATACCTTTTGCAAAGATCTCGGGGAGGTGCAAGGAGGGACATGGCATATGGTGTGGAAAGTAGATCTAGCTTTCCTCACTGTCCCCTTTGTTTTGTGAGGGCCAAGCCTGTAGTTGAACTTTGTGCAACCAAACATACTTTTCAGGGAGTATCAGCGTTTGAGATAGAAAATCGAACTGGTATTGCATCGAAGCAGCTAAATCGAAAGGTAATAGTCTCCGAGTCATACGCTATCCTGCTTTGGGTATTTGCTATCATTTCTGGAATTGAATTTCTGAGCTGACTGGCATCATGTTTCATGAAGTAAAATTAAAAGCTTCACAAAGGGCTATCACTACCTCATTCCTGGCAATGAATAGTTAAAATGCCAACCTTGCCCTTGTGTTTAAACAATAAAGTATGCACTATTTTTCCCCAGTCAGGCATTTATCTACCTATGTTCCAAAGGCAGATATGAAGCTACATTTACAATGCAGTGGTCAGAACTGAATGTCAGCCTTGGAATTCCTGTTCTTGACAATGCTGTTTCCTTTGTAGAAAAGAGAAAGTTGCCCCTTGTCGAAACAAAGAGGTTTACCACAAAATAGGGTGTGGATAGAAATTAGAGTGTAGGTGGGAGGTTTGGATGGAGAGAGAATTGGATAATGTATTAAATATCTGTGTCAAATGGCAGTGTTAGGAGCAAAATATTAGAAGCTTATTCCGGATAAGGCCCTAGTGCTTCTGGGCTAACATAGGAGAATGGTTGAGCTTTCTAACAACAAGGATAATGTGCTCCAAATATTAGGATAGTTTTGCTGTGAAGCCATAACTTGTTTAAATCCTTTAATGATTCTGTAAATTAGTTATTGTCAGATTCTACAAATGTCCAGCCGTACATACGTGTAAGATAATGAATAAAATCATCTGGTATGAATCCATTTGATCCATTGTGCTGTTTAGAAGAGCCATCCAGTTCATTTCACCCCTCTCTTCTTTCCTCATTTAACCCTGCTTCCATTAGGCTATGCATGCCATATCATAGAAAGTATGTATTTCTTCACCAATCACTGTGAAAATATATTTAAATAGGAGTATTATTTTCCTTTTATTATTGCAGGTGTAAATTGCAATGATATGGACAAACTGCTGCAGTCTCCTGTCACTAGGCCAAGAATGAAATTAACATCCAATAAAATGCTTGGAAGTTTTATTAGGGTTAAGTCATACATGGCCCCCAGAATGAGGTTACAAAAGGATCCTTTGCAGGACATACAGACATTTCAGTCAGGTGAGTTCTGCTCTTCAGATGGTCCCCATCTTCCACTTCTTTGTACCATGGTCCTCCTTGTTGTAGCATATCTGTTGTACGTCATATCTGAAAGATCTCTGCTCTTGATTTTACATCAGACATTATTTAACTTAGCATGTTTTAATATTTTTTTAAAAAATTGTCCAGGTTTTGGAATTATCTGACTGTCTGTGAGAAGGCAGTGATGAGCTACCTTCTCAAATGGAACTGAGTTTAGAAAGTTAGTCCATGGCACAGACGTGATGGGCAGCAGAGCCTCTTCTGTTTGATCCTATGAGGTCACTTGAGTGAACCATAAGACAGAGAGTTTGGAATTACATAGCCCTTCCTCAGTCAGTAGTGAACTATCTAGGTTTTATGGCATCTGAGGATTTTAGGCTTGCCATCACTGAGACTTGGTTTTCATTTCAGATTTATATATTGAATTAAATTTAAATTCTCCTCCAGTTGTCGTTTCAACTCTTGGGGCCATGATTCTGTGCCTTAAGATTTCTAATCCAGTAACATGACTGCTACGCTGTCATACAGTCCTACGGGTTTCAACACAAATTATATGTAGCGTGAGCTTGCAACATAAAATATTGATTTTTTTTTAAATCATAAAAATTAAATACATGGATGTAGCCATCAGAAGGCTAAGACTATTTTATATAATCAATTACGCTGTTAAGCTCTCTTTGCAGGTAAGTATCATGTCCAGCAGCTGCAGTACTTTGCAGGATTTTTTATTAATTCTATGTTTTAAGCACAGTAATGCAAAATAGAATTTGAAATGCATAGGTTTTTCTGCCTAATGTAAATTTACTGACCATTCATCTCTAATGTGGCAAGCAACAGAACAATTCTTCCATCAAATCAATTTGAAGAATATTTAGTGAGAAATACTCCCCCTAAAACAGGAAATATAAATTGAAACATTTTAATTCAATTTTAAATTATGTACTGTAGGTTTTTTTTTACAAAGCGAAAAAGACACTGGATAAAGTGAGTTGGTAAAATTGTTGAAAGAAATGTCTTTTGCAATCTCAAGCAACAATTAAATTTAGAAGGATTGTGGCTCCACACTTATACTTCTCCGGCTTTGAATTTGGAATTCTGTTTGTTGGTAATTAAGACAGTATGCTATTTCAAAACAAAACAGAGTAGTCAACCTTCATATGGTCTGTTTAATGGATGACTGACAGGTATCGTAAGTTCATGCCCTTTGTCAAGCCATTCACAATTGAAATGCACAATGTGGAGTGGAGGAACACGTCACATTGGGCAGCAGATCCCAGATGTCCGTGTTCGACCACACGTATGCTGACAGCTGAAACTTCTGTCTGATTTACAGCATAATAAGATGGGGTGTGCAGATGGTTTTTGGTGGCTGACAATCTCTCCAGTACCTCTGTTATAAACTCCAGGTTGTTGTGTTAGTAATGTGGTATTTCACCCAGGTACAGGAGCCACAAGGAAGCTTTACTTTCTTTACAATTAGGTTTTCACTTGGAATGAATACCATCATTCATGTACTGAGCTATAATTGAGAATCATCATCTTTAATTAACTTGCTGTATTATCAGAAGCATTTGAAAATGTTTTCATTTAAATTTAGTTCTAGCATTCTATCAACAAATCAGTTTAAGCTATGTTTAAATGCCACAAAGGCTCAGAAATGCCAGGTACCTATTGTTCACCTGCTACTGTCATCTGATTGTCCCCTGGTTCTGTTAGCTCGGGCGTACCTTGATTCTCAGATTTTGATATTCCTGTCTTGCACTGTTGTTCCAGACCAATATTGCTGACTCCTGCATTCTCCCCAGGGGTTTTTGATAGTAATTCCATGGCTTGGACGGATTCAGTCAAATTGTCTCCTTTGGGCTCATGCTCTTCCGTCTTTTCCATTATTTCAGTCGCTGGAGAGGGTGCAGAATCATTTGATGTTGCTTGTTCTTCAGCAACTGCCAGTTTTTCAGTTGGATTATCTGATGTGCTGACTGGAATTTCACTTGTTCTTTCTGCTGATGGGTCAAAATCTGTGCCTTGGTTTTCAGCAGAATTTTCGAGGTATTCTGAAAGATATCCCGAGCATATTGGAGCATGCAGTGGGTAAGTATCTTGAATTTCTTCAGAACCCTTGGCAGAAGTTTGTCGCAGTTTTTCAATGCTTTTGGTTTGGATTTCTAAATCTGCATCAGTGTTTTCTGATATTTTCAAGACAGTCTCATGTGTGTTTGCTGGGGTTTTCTGTCCAGTTTTGACTTCTGTTGGCAGCTCTTCATCATAACACACACACGCTTCAGCCACTCCTCCTTGTGTTTCCGTCAGCAACATGGCACCTTCACTTGACTTACCATTGCCCAAACTAGCCATCATTGAGCCATTACCAATATCTGAGTACACGAACAACTTGGTCTGCCCTGCAATATATTTGGCATTTATACAGCATTCTTCTGTCTTGTCACTATTGTTCACACCCACAAGAGTCTTATTGGTACTATCAGAGCCTTCCTGCCAGTCACGTTCAGGCCCTGCTTGAACCAAAAAATCTGTTGCACCCTGTAAACCATTTGGACTCTCTTCTGCCTTTCCTCCGGTTTTGAATCTTTCTTCGTCAACTGCACATTGTGCTTGGGAATCTTCACATTCTTGAACGTTTTCTCCCATTGATTCATCCACAAAAGTAGAGAGTGCAATGTTTTCCATTGCCATTATTGCTTCAGCCTCCTCTCTGCAGCCCTGGCCTTCTGATTCATGGAGATGAATTTGACCATCTTCTATAGATCTATTGTCAATAGGCAGCTCTTCTCTACTTGGGTCTTGATCTGATTGTTCTGTCGTAAGTTCAATATCAGGCATGAGGGAGGTTTCTTCATGTTCTGTTGCAGTCTCCACTGAAATAGTCTCTTCAAATTCTGTGTTTTCATGTCTTGTCTTGAGACCTGATTCTACTTTGCCTCCAACATCTTCATTCCTTTCAGTCACTTGTTCTTCAACAGTAATCTCAGCGCTGTCTGCTTCTGCCTGTTGTACCTCCGTAGTCAATGTTTCTTCAGTTGCTTTGCTCGTCTCAAATGATCCTTCGTTTATTGTGAGATTTTCCGTTTCTTCCTTCTTTGGCACATCTTGATTTTCACATGCACTAGTCGATGTCTCAACTGGATGTTCTTCTAATCCTTCTTTGGTCATTTCCTGGTCACCTTTGACCTCTGTCATGTTTTTCTTGGATTGGTTGGAATCCCAACAAGCCAAGATGTCAAATTGTTGGCACACTGTTGTGCTCACTTTCCTAAATCTTCACAAATTTATTGTTCACTCTTTCTCAAACTGTTGGACTTTTTTTGAGCAGAAAGTGGCTGTGTTGAAGCCAATAGCTGCTTCTGCAGCTCGGTGTCAAATTTTGTTGACGGTACACCTGTGAAGTGCTTTGGAAGGTGCTATGGAAATGCAGATTATTGTTGGTCTGTTTTTGGAGAGCTTCCTGCTTAGATACAAAGGAGAATGATTGATTAATTTGAATGTATTCAAAGACCAAATAAAATTATTTGTTCAGGATTGTAAATACGACATAGATAATTCAAAATCCAGAAGGCCCAAGTCCACAGAATTTCTGCTTAACAGAGCACAGTATTTTGGAATTTTTTTTTTGTTTTCAATCTTCTCCTCTGCCTTTCTGTGCACTTGGCAGGGGCCAGTCAATTCTGATCAACCTTTTCTGAATCTCAAGGAGGTAATATCCTGTGCTGAGTCTCGCCCAAATAGGATGCATTAGTTTTGGGTGCAGACTGCATTCACATTACTGGTGTAGTATCTCATTTCCCAACACCTCCAGTGTTATGTATATTTGCAGCACAAAGCTATTCATTGCAGAGTGGGCTGTTTATTTGCAATAATGAGTTTTCATGAAACAATAGCAGAGATAGACAGACACCACTCAATAGAGTGCTGGATAATCTGGAGAAAGGTCTTTGACAAAACCCAGCCTGATTTATGAGCCCTCTTTAATTGTATTTAGAGTCCAGAATATCCCTGCAACTAATTGGAGGTAGATTTGCAAGCAATGTCCCATACATGTAAGGAGTTCAAATACGAAAAGTGTTAACAAAAATGTTTTTTTTTTCCCCTTAATTCAGGTATGAGTAGTTAATAACCTGAACTGAAATCGCTCTCCAACGACAATTGAATATCCTTTTCTCTTGCAAGTATGAGTAAATCACCGTAGTCATTTTGAGACCAGCGTTTGCAAAAACGTGATTTTTAACAGTTTGTCCGTCAGTGTCGAAGCATTTTTTGTTTCTTGCACAGGATTCTTCAAAAAGACTAAGTTGCGCCAAGAGCCTTTAATAGATCATAGCAGCTATATGGTAGAGCTAATGAGCACAGGAGGCCCATTGCGCCTCTTTGAGAAAGTTTGACATTGGTCCCATTCACCTATGATTTTCCCTATAGCCCTGTCAACGTCTCCTTTTTGAAGGGAGTAATTGGATGGATGCTTGAAAAGTTACTTGTATGTGCTCCCACACACCTGCTAGGGCCACATTTCAGTTTTTTTGAAAATCACTGTTTTACAGTGGTAAAATACTTGTTTCATTTTTAGTACAGTTATTTGATCTCAAATGCAAACAAACCATTTTTCAAAAAAATAGTCACTGCTTACCTAGTACAGGATTTTCATAAAGTTTCAAGGACATTCAGTACACTCCACTCCAGTCAGAACAGAATCATCTAGTTAATTTCTGACTCCCCCAGTGCTGAGAGATGTTGAGACAGCGCTGGCTTATAGATTACTGTGTTGCTGGGTGCAATGGGCAACTCTTGCAGCAAAGTCATCAATATGTTAATTATTGTAGCGTCGCTGAGATCCCAGCAGAGAGATGCGGACTGTGTTCACAGCGCAAAGCAGGAAGCAGTGTGGAAATAGTTCAAAATAACACAGTAGCTCTAAGGAGGCTGTTATGAGATTGGCAATGTTCTCTGGCAGAGGGCTCCACTTGAGACAACTGCAAGCTTTCATAGCATGTCAATAAGTAGAAATGAAAAGATTCTTTCATAACAAGGAGGCTGTACTTATTTCTGAGCTAGTTTAGGATAACTAAATGTACAGTAATATGGGTTAAAGAGCTAGAGTTATTAATGCTAAATCTCAAAATAAACAGTTCAAACAAATTGCAATTGGTGTAGTTGCATTCTGTTGACTTGGGTGATTTGGAATAGAAGACCAGATAGGCTTGGATGAGTTCTTGTGATTAAGGATAGCTCAAGTTATATATGAACACAGCTCCCTTTCCATAACCTGAGGACAGTGGATAATGCCATTCCCTCAGAAGGGCATTTGCTTATCCCTTAAGACCAACTGCGCACTGTTTAGTAGGAACGAGGAATGAGCAGCTCTCCTCCAGTGATCAAATTCTCCTTTGAACATTTGCTACTACTCCCCAAGCCTTGAACTTGTGGGGGCTCCAGACAAGCCCACCACCTGAGCTTCTGTACTTAAGTGCAGTGGCACTCCCACTCTTTGTGGTCTGACACCTGGGGTGGGGTGGGGGAGCTTTCAGCGTCTGGACTAAAGGGATGACCTTCAACACATGAAATTTGTAACTGCTCCACTTCATCTGAAACCCTGGGAAGGTATTGGGTTATCTATGAATGGTTTCGGACCAGGTGCCCTGTGGCTGTGCTATGCATGAAGTGGCGAGAAGCACTGTCCGTTCAATCTTGCCCTAGCCCTGAAACCAGAAGAGCTACACGCTGACCAGGCTTGGCTCTCCCAGACCAACAACACATTCATCTGTTTGGGTCACTCCACGTTTGGTATAATGTGTTCAGTACCGGTCACCATACTTACACAAGGATAGTAATGCATCAGAAGCAGTTCATAGAAAGTTTACTGGAGCAGAATGAGTGGATTGCCTAATGAAGAAAGGCTGGTAACCTGTATCCTCTGGAGTTTGGAAGAGTTAAAGTTGACTCAGTTGAAACATGCAAAATCCTGATAGATTTGACCAGATGGATGTGGAAAGGATGTTTCCTCCTGTGGCAGAATCTAGAACTAGAGATCACTGTTTAAAAATAAGGGGCTGCCAACTTAAAACAAAAAATGAGTAAATATTTTTCTCTTGGAGGGTTGAGAGTCTTTGGAATTTCACTTCCTCAAAGAGCAGTAGATGCAGAATCTCAATATTTTTAAGGCACAGATAGACAGATTCTTCTCGACCACAGAGATAAAAGATTATCAGGGATATGCAGTTAAATAGAGTTGAGGTTAAAGTCAGATCAGCCATGATCTTGTTGAGTGTTGGAGTGAGCTCAAAGGACTAAGTTCTCGATCCTCATTTGTATGTTCATGTCTCACACTAACTTGTTTAGCAACAGTGCCACAGCAGTTCTGCCATTGGGCTAGTATTCCAAACATGCAAACTCATGCTCTGAGGACGTGGGTTCAATTCCCTCCAAGGAAGCTGATGGAATTTGAATTTACCTAATTAATCAAGGAACTGTTACAGCGCAAAAAGAGTCCATTGTTTCTGCACCAACTCGCCAAATGAGTCACCTAGTGCCATTCAGTGTAAAGTTAGTGTAACTAATGGAGGCAAAACTATCCAGGGGAGATGAGGGCCTAGTGGTATTATTACTGGACGACTGATAATCCAGAAACCCAGGTAAGGTCCTGTGGACCAAGGTTTGAATCCAGCCACGGCAAATCAATTTAAAAAATCAGGAATTAAGCATCTAATGCTGACCGTGAATTGATTGTTGATAGTGAACCAGATGGGTTTTTCCAACTAACGTCTCTTAGGGAAGGAAACTGCCAACCTTACCTCGTCTGACTCCAGACCCACTGCAACATGGTTGACCCTTAACTGCCCTCTGTGCAATTAGGGCCGAGAAATAAATGCGGGCCTAGCCAGTAATGACCTCATCACATGCATGAATTTAAAAAAGCTCATTAATTTCCTTTAAGGGAGGTGATGATCTATCCTTACTCAGGCTAATCTGCTTGTGACTCCCAACCCACAGGAATGTGTTTGCCTGCTGCACTGGCCCAATAATTCATCAGTGAATGGGTAATTAGGGACAGGGGCTAAATGCTGACCTTGTCAGCAATGCCCACACTCCAACAAAGAGCGGAAAGAAAAGAGCCATGGCACATATTCTCACTGTACCGAAAATTCCTGTTCTAACTTGTAAAAGTTTACTTGTGTCTCAAAGTAGAATGTTGCAGAACAAAGGGTTTGTTTTGAGTATGCAAGTTTAGTTAGTCACAAAATACAGTAACAGTTGACTTATATAAATGGATAGGTTGATAGGTAGTTTTTTGCCTTAATTTATTCACAGGATGAGGGTGTCACAAGCTAGGCCAGCATTTATTGCCCATCCTTAATTACCCAGAGGGCAGTTCAGAGTCAACCACACATTGCTGTTGGTCTGGAGTCACATTTTGGCCAGACCAGGTAAGGGTGGCAGTTTCCTTCCCTGAAGGTCACTAGTGAGCTATAGATAGATGAGAGAAGAAACTTGGTAAGTGATGACTAGGGATAGTTGATGTGAATTATTGAGGCTTCCAAGAGCTCATTTTATTTTCTTTAGATTACTGTTAGGAGAGCTGAAAGAATTATTTTTCCTTTGCCTTGGCATTTGAGTGACATGAGCAGTATAGGCTGTGCTATTTTCTATTGGATGGGTATAATAGCTTGCTATTATGTGATAAGGAATCTGGCAGTCATGATAGAGCTGTGTGGTGGAGCTGAAATAGCAGTGGTGGATATACTTGTAAACCAAGGACCCCTTACTAAACATCAGTTCAAGTGGTCTATTAGAAGAATATTGCTGCTACTATGGAAGTTTCTTCCATCCTGGCTGCAATTATGTAATGGAAGAATACAACTTGGTTTCAAAAGTGTCACCATTCACTCAAACACAGTCCCCTTAGATATCAGAATGAGCATGACTTATTCACAGTACCTTGGTGCTAAAACAGTGCTCTCCTCCAATACACCTCCTGTCTAAGTCAACAACTCTTTATTGACCACTAACTCCCCTGTTGGCCTGTTCAGCGTTTGTCCAAAAGACACCTATATTAGAACTAACTGTTGGTACAGTTAGACTGTGGCATTACTTAATTGAGCAATATATTCCCAGAAGTTGAGGTTGTGGTGGGGCAAACTGCCTTCTGGGGCCTGAACACTTGCATTACACAGTGGCTAGACTTGATTATCTGCCTTTTTCCTCAGTATTTATGACTCAATCTGGTTTGATCATCCACACAAGATTGAAGACTCAATAACAGAGAGGATTAGATGCAGTCATAATGTCAGAGATGTTTACAGCACACAAAATAAAACCCTTTGGTCCATCAAATCTGCGCCAGTCAGAAGTAAGCACCTAACTACTCTAACCCTAACCCTAACCCTATCTCCCTACAGCTTTACGTCTAAGTATTTATTAAATTTTCCGCCTGTACCTCCTTTGCAGGCTATAAGTTCCAAATTCCCACCAACCTCCAGTATAAACCTCGTGCCCCTTACCCAAAGTCTACATGCACCCTCCCCCCCTCTCCCCAACCTGCTCCCTCCCCAGGTAATTTATTTCTCAATCATATGGTAATGTTTCTTCCTGTCTACCCTATCCATTCCCCTCATAATTTTATATGTCTCAGTTGTATTTCCTCTGTCTTCTCTGCCCCAAGGTTTTCGGTTACTCTCCACGTGGGTTCAGCTGCACATCCCTTTTGACTGGAGGTCCCCAGGGAAATAGCATGAGGCTGCTCTCCCTGTTGGAATTTTACCCCACACACACTCCCTCGAACAATATGCCGAAAGGTTCAGTGACTCACCACAGCGTCAACTGAACAACCTACAATCTTTTTTGTTTCACCTTCCCTCCCCACCCACCACCCTGACACTCCACCTCCCCCCACACCCTGACTGTCCACCTCTCTCTTTCCCCCCCTCCTCCACACACACACACACACACCCTGGCTCTTCACTTCCCCCCACACACTGACTTTTTCTTAAATCTTCTCCACAGGCTATCAATAGTGCAAACAGTCTTCAAAACCCTAAATTCATTCTATTTAGTTGCTTCATGATCAATGCCATAACCTCTCGACATTTTTTTGTACTGGGCTGGTAACTGTCCATTCTGCCTGACACTTCTTTTTAAATGTAAAATGTAGAGCTGGTTTGTTTTCACCAGTTTCTGTTGGTATTGTGGTGGCAGGCATATTTAGGTCCTGGGTATTTTGGGGAGCCGTTGATGAGAAAGCTCAATTCTTCATTTTTAACATTGTAAATAAACATGTTGTGCTTTTAAAATTGTCAATACCGTTTCCAAGATTTCGAATCATCCCTGCCAGCTATTTTGTTTACAGTGCTAGGTTTTCTGAATGATTGTTCTGTAATCATCTCAAGCTTCTCACATGCTTCTGATATAAAATGTCATCGATGTCAAAGTGAAGCTTTGTGGGTCTTTTTTAAACACAAATAAAGTCCAAAGGTTTTAGCAGGCCAGTGGTCTTTAGCTGAGACGACTAAGCCAGTGTTTTCAGGGCGTATGATGTCTGTGTAGTAAACAAGCCAGGATTTGGCTCAGATGCAGAAATCTGTCAAACGCGCTCAGGAGGGGAAAAATATACTATGCTAATTTGCAAATAACATACAAATATAAGGTATTTCTGAATTAATATTATTGCAAGAATATATATTGCATAGAAGCACAATCTTAAAAAGAAAACAAAATGTGACTGAACAATTTAACATTTCATCCCCAAATGTAAAACTAAGTTCTATCCTGTAGAGAGGCCACAATTGGATTATTGTGAGGAGATTTGGCCACATTCCTCCCAAGTGGCACTAATGCTTCAGCGAAAAGAAAGATGATTCTGGAATTTAAGTTTGATGGATTGTCAGAAAAAGCCGATGATACTTTGGATGGGAAAAGATTGAGAAAAAACAGAATACTAGTCTGTATTTTTCTGTTCATGCCATGTAGGTATTGCTGGCTGGGCAGCATTTATTTCCCATCCCTAATTGCCCAGAGGGCAGTTAAGAATCAGCCACATTGCTGTGGGACTGGGTTCACATGTACGCCAGACCAGGACAGCATTTCACTTTCCCAAGTAACATTAGTGAACATAATGGGCATTTCTTATGATCAACAATGGTTTCATGGCCATTGTTAAACTATTAATTCCAGATTTTTTTTTTCATTGAATTTAAATACTACCATAGCAGACAGTGGGATTTGAACCCAGATCCCCAGAATATCTTTTGCGTCTCTGGATTAATCTGAAACAAAAAAAACTGCGAACGCTGGAAATCTGAAACAGAAGTTGCTGAAGAAAGCCAACAAGTCTGCCAGCATCTGTGGAGAGAGAAAACAGAGTTAATGTTTTGGACCCAGTGACCCTTCTTCAGAACTGTTCTGAAGAAGTGTTACTGGTTTCACAAAGTTAACTCTGCTTCTGTCTTCACAGATGCTGCCAGACCTGCTAAGTTTCTCCAGCAACTTCCGTTTTTGTTACTTCTACTTCTAACTTGTCTGTCTGTATTATCAGTCCATATACATTGTACCATCATAAAGTGCATAACCTCATACTTACCCACACTATTCCATCTGCCACTTCCATGCCCCTTCTCCCAGCCTGTCCAAGTCCTTCTGCAGCCTCCCTGCTTCCTCAAAACTACATGTCCCTCTGCCTATCTGCAAATTTAGCAACAATGTCCTCAGTTCCTTCATTATTAATATGTAATAAAACATAGAACAGTACAGCATAGTACTTTGGCCCACAATATGCCAAACTTTTACCCTAACCCTAAGGTGTATCTGTCCTCCACTCCTAACTTATACTATCATCCATATGTCACTTAATAGCCGATTAAATGCCCCTAATGAGGCTGACTCCACTACCCTCTCCGGCAATGCGTTCCACGCCCCTACCACTCTCTGAGTAAAGAACCTACCTCTGACGTCTCCCCGATATCTACCTCTGCTCACTTTAAAACTATGCCCCCTCATAATAGCTACCTCTGGCTGAGGAAGAAGTCTCTGGCTGTCTATTCTATCCATACCTCTGATCATTTTGTACACCTTATCAAATCACCTCTCATCCTTCATTGTTCTGAAGAGAAAAGCCCTAGCTCTCTCAATCTTTCCTCGTAATACCTTCCCTCCATTCCAAACAACATTCTGGTAAATTTCCTCCGCACCTTTTCCAACGCTTCCACATCTTTCCTATAATGAGGCAACCACACAATACTGCAGATGTGGCCGAACCAGGCTTTTGTATAGCTGGAGCAAAACTTCACGTCTCTTGAGCTCAATCCCTCTATTAATGAAAGCTAGCATACCATATGCCTTCTTAACAACTCTATCCATCTGGGTGGCAGATTTCAGGAAACTGTGGACATGAGCCCCAAAATCCTTCTGCTTCTCCACACTGCCAAGAATCTTTCCATTAACCCTGTATTTGGCTTTCAAGTTTGTCCTTCCAAAATGAATTACCTCACACTTTTCAGGGTTAAACTCCATCTGCCACTTCTCAATACAGCTCTGCATCCTATCAATGTTACTTTGTAACTGAGAACAGCCCTCCGCACTATCCACAACTCGACCCACCTTCGTATCATCCGTGAACTTACTAACCCACCCTTCCACTCCTTCATCCAAATCATTTACAAAAATCACAAATAGAAGAGGATCCAGAACAGATCCTTGTGGTATGCCACTCGTAACTGAGCACCATGATGAATATATTCCATCCATGACCATCCTTTGTCCTCTAAGGGTCAGCCAATTCTGAATCCAATCTGCCACATTTCCCCCCCCTATCCCATGCCTCCTTATTTTCTACATGAGCCTGCCATGGGTAACCTTATCAAATGCTTTACTTAAATCCATGTTTACTATACCCACTGCTCTACCTTCATCCAAATGTTTGGCCATCTCTTCAACAATAAGTTTTGTGAAGCATGATCTACCCCTCACAAATCCATGCTGACTATCAGGAATGAAACTGTGCCTATCCAAGTGATCTTAAATCCTATCTCTCAGAGTCCTTTCCAATAATTTGCCCACCACTGAAGTAAGACTAACTCACCTATAATTTCCAGGGTTATCCCTATTC
Source organism: Stegostoma tigrinum (assembly GCF_030684315.1). Taxonomy (NCBI): domain Eukaryota; kingdom Metazoa; phylum Chordata; class Chondrichthyes; order Orectolobiformes; family Stegostomatidae; genus Stegostoma; species Stegostoma tigrinum. Next base: position 20,217,947 of record NC_081388.1, read on the forward strand.
CTTGTTTTAAACAAGGGAATAACGTTTGCCTCTCTCCAATCTCCCGGCACTATACCCGTGGATGGTGAGGACGAGAAGATCATTGCCAAAGGCCCTGCGATCTCTTCCGTTGCTTCCCATAGAATCCTTGGATAAATCCCATCAGGCCTGGGGGACTTATCTATCTTCAAGTTTCTCAAAATTCCTGGTATATTTTCCTTACTAACTTGCACCTCTTTTAGCCGACCAGCCTGTTTCACACTATGCTCCTCTATAACTAGGTCCCTCTTAGTTGTGAATACCAAAGAAAAGTATTCATTAAGGACTTCTCCTATCTCTTTAGGCTCCATGCACATATTCCTTTTAAAATCCTGATCGGCCCCACCCTTTCTCTGGTCATTCTCTTATTCCTCATGTATGTGTAAAAAGGCTTGGAGTTTTCCTTGATCCTATCTTCCAAGATTTTCTCATTCCCCCTTATAGCTCTCCTAAGCTCTTTCTTCAGCTCCTTCCTGGCTAACTTGTATCCCTCTGGAGTCTTTTCTGATTATTCTTCCTCTTAACCAGTTGTTCGACCTCTCTGGAGAACCAAGACTCCCTCACTTGACCGCATCTTCCCTGACTACTAGGGACAAACATATTGAGCACACAAAATATGCATTCCTTAAACGATCTCCACACTTCAATAGTGCTCTTCCCGGACAGCATCAATTCCCATTTTATGTTACCCAGTTCTTGCCGAACAGAATTATAGTTACCCTTCCCCCAATTATAAACCTTACCCTGTAAAAGCAACAGAGTTACAATCGCTACCTTAAAAATGTTCTCCTACCAACAAATCTGACACTTGGCCCGGTTCATTGCCACGCACCAAATCCAAAGTGGCCTCTCCTCATGTTGGTCTATCTACATACAGTGTCAGGAACCCTTCCTGAACGCACCAGACAAAATCTGCTCCATCTAAACTATTACAACTAAAAAGTTTCCAATCAATATTTGGAAATTTGAAGTCACCCATGACCACAACCTTGTGATTTCTGCACCTTTCCAGTATCTGCCTCCCGATCTGCTCCTCCACTTCTCTGCAACTATTATCTGTAAAAAAATAACCCCAACAAAGTGACTGTTCCTTTCTTGTTCCTGACCTCAACCCAAACTGACTCTGTAAACATATCGTTGTTGAACTGCCTGTCAGTAGCTGCTAAACTAGCCCTGATGATCAATGCCACACCCCCGCCTCTTTTACCATTCTCCCTATTCCTTTTAAAGCATCTAAATCCCAGAGCTTCCAACGACCGTTCCTGTCCCTGAGTTGCCCAAGCTTCTGTAATGGCCACAACATCGTAGTTCCAAGTACTGACCCATGACCTAAGTTCATCTGCCTTATTTCTGATACTTCTAACATTGAAGTATACACACCTCAAACCATCCCTGTGTCTATAATTATGCTCCATTGACTGCATTTCTTCATTAACCACCACACTGGTTGTGTTCTCAACACTGACCCATAAAGAACTCCACTAGTCACCAGCTGCTATTCCTGAAAATGACCTCCTTATCCCCACTCTCTGCCAGTCATCCAATCCTCTGTGCCAGACCTTTCCCCTAACACCATGAGCTTTTATCTTATTCAGCAGCCTCCTGTGCAGCACCTTGTCAAAGGCCTTCTGATATTCCAAATAGATCATATCCACTGGCTCTCCTTTGTCTAACCTGCTCATTACCTCCTCAAAGAATTCTAATAGATTTATCAGACATGACTTTTGTTTTGGTAAAGTTATGATGTGTCAGTGCTATTTTACCATGCATTCCCAAGTAATTCACAATCACATCTTTAGTACTGCACTCTAAAATCTTAACAATGACTGAGGCCAGGTAAACCAGCCTATTGTTGCCCGTCTTCTGTATATCTCTCCCTTTTTCAACAGGGGTGTTGTATTGGGCCTGGCCACATGGGCCACAGTATAGTCCCTGAGCCCCCACAGCCCGTCTCTGTCCTGCAGTGACACTTGCCCCTGGGTGCCCCTGAAGAGAAGTAAAAGTGTACGGTGCGCATAGTCACAGAGCTCAGCAATCACCTTGTCGATGGCCACATGGCGTTCTTCAAGCCCAGTTTTAAGTTCAGTCAGTGGAAGCCCCTTGACAATGTGAGTCATTGTTTGGACTGCGTCGCTGGATGGTTTTGACAACCCTACTGGCACTGGGAGTCTGCACAGTATCCGGAACCAGATTGAAAGGGGCCACTGTCGACATTGGAGGTCAAATCCAGGTGGACGTGCCGTAGGGTCCATGGTGAGAAGGTGTTTTCTGGCAATGGCTTCTCCTGCCAGTCCAATGGCCCTCAGCCATTCCCCCTCAGAGTGGTGGGTTTAACCACGTGAAGGAAGACGTATGGCAAATGTGTTGAGTGTATCATTCAATAAGGCTAGGCTTGGGTTGGAGTGGACTTTCCCCAGTTGCTTTCCTGTTATAATTATCCTCCTAATATAGAGTTACTCAGGACTGGGAGCCAGGGGAAGCAGGTTGAGCAAAGAGAGCCTTTTGACAGGGTTGGGTTGAGTGAATTGGTAACAATTAGCTTATTGTAGCCCATCTGTCACACGAAATGAAGAAAATGGGGAGAGCTATAACAGTTGTCAAGAGATATAATGCCACATAAAATGTCTTCTCTTGATCCACAGCCTATGATCCATGTGTTTCTTAGTTCACCCCAAGCAGATATAGTTAATGAACGTCTCAATGGGTCTGTGTATTGCTGCTATTTTGAATATTTCATGAGCTCTTGCAAGTGGCGGTGAAAAAAATGATAGAAATATTACAGCTAAAACCTTCGTTCCCCCATCCATTGCCCCATCGGCATAGCTGCGTAATCTCCCAGGAGAGGGAAAATGAAACCTGGCCAATATGGGCATTGATCGCCCGGACAGTTGCTGCTTGACTGCCTAAAGCCAATGGAAGTCAGACCTGGGGATCTCACTGATCTTGTCAACCTGTAAAACACAGCCTTGGTTTTAATCTCGCGAGTTGTTTTAATCACAGAATTGAGAAAACAAGAGGCTAAATTGGAAGAATGATAAGGTTTTGATTGTGTTTGCTCACTTTGTGTTATACTCCAGCATATACATTGGAGACCATAACTTTGTCAGTGCTCCTTGTTTTGAGCTAACTCTTGTTGGGATCAGCTGTAATAATAAAATTGTTCAAACAAAAATGACTTTTCTTGTAAAGAAGGAGCTTGCAAAAATCAATGATCATAAGGTTTGCATTTCATATGATCCAACCGGCGAGATGTTTACAATAAAGTACAAAGGAGCTGCTGACTTCTAGCTGGCCAGCAGCTGGGCTATTTCCCCAGTGAAGCAATTGTTGTTATCACAAGATCCTCTGGTGGTGTTTGTTCAATGACCAGGCACTTGCTACATATCCAATGCTCACGTGGAATTCCCAGCTCCTGGGCTCAAACCCAACTCTGATTTGACTTTGCTCTGTTCCCATCTTTTGTCCTATCAGAATGTCAGTGTGATGCACATCCTTGTGATTGCACTGGAACAGCATTGGCCTGGCCCAGCCAGACTGGGATTGAGTTATAAATACACTTCTCTCATCTTGAGGTAGTTTTGGGGCAGCAGTATTCAAGAACTAATCACAGAGCCAGAATGTATGGTGTTTGAGTTAACAAAGTGTGGAGGTGAATAAACACAGCAGGCCAAGCAGCATCTTAGGAGCACTGATGAAGGGTCTAGGCCCGAAACGCCAGCTTTTGTGCTCCTAAGATGCTGCTTGGCCTGCTGTGTTTATCCAGCTCCACACTTTGTTATCTCGGATTCTCCAGCATCTGCAGTTCCCATTATCTGTGATACAATTTTAACCTCACTGCGAAGCCTCTTCCAGGGATGCCTAACCTGAAGAAGTTACCCTCCTCCCTCTGGACAAACCTGAGGGGATCTCCTTCCCACTGTAAAGCTTTTCTGATGAAGGGTCGAGGCCCGAAACGCCAGCTTTTGTGCTCCTGGGATGCTGCTTGGCCTGCTGTGTTCATCCAGCTCCACACTTTGTTATCTCGGATTCTCCGGCATCTGCAGTTCCAATTATCTCTGATACAAATGTATGGTGTTTGGTTTGATCTGTCCTCATGGTGGGACCTACCATATTTCTAGTGTTTCTCCCTTAGCTCTTACGGTAAGTGACCCTAATTGCTCCTGCTGTATGCTTCTGTAAGATTTCAGTAATTTGTTTATTTCCAAGACTACGTGTAGAGCTGATCTCTGTAGGAGAGTCATAGGGTCAGAAAGTCATACAACAGGAGAACAAATGTTTCAGTCCAACTCGCCCATGCTGACCAGGTGTCCCAAACTTAATTCATCCATGTACCTATCCTGGTGCCTTTTAAATGTTCTAATTGTACCCAACTCGACCATTTCCTCTGGCAGCTCATTCCATACACACTCCACCCTCTGTGTGAAAAGGTTGTCCCTCTGGTCCCTTTTAAATCTTTCCCCTCTCACTTAAACCTATACCCCCTGGTTTTGGACTTCCCCCACCCTGGAGAAAAGTCCTTGTCTATTCAGCCCAGCCATGCCCGTCATGATTTTAAAAACTTCTATAAAGTCACCCCGTCAGTCTCTCCTGCTCCGGGAAAAGTGTCCCAGCCTGTCCAGCGTCTCTCTGCAGCTCAAACCCTCCTTCAGCGCAAGTTATTAAATGTAGAAACATGATAAGCAACAAGACCCTATGAGTCTACTCCACCCTTCAATATAACTGAGACTGACTACCTAACTCAGCCCCTGTTCCCACCTTCTCCTCATACCTCTTGGTCACTATCACCTCAAGAGTTATATCAACTCCTTCTTCATTGGCTCTAGTGTGTGACTGTTAATTTCACTGTTGTATCTTGCAATAAATCATCTCATCAGCATCATCACATCTCCGTGTATAGTCCCAACAGCAGTGTGGGAAAGGTGGTGCCCACTGGATGCACAGCAAGATCCCACCCACGGCCACGTGACAGCAACCAGATCACCTGTTCCCATCAAGTTGGTTGAGAAATAGCTATTGATTCTATGAATCCAAGTGCAATCATAGATTGCCCCATGGTTATATCTAAGGGATCTTGCTCTGTATAAATTGGTTTTCAGCTTGTACTGCGTTGCACTGGAGGAATAAGTGGCACCGTAGGGGTTGGCACAGCAGCTACTGGATCCTCCACATCCATCCATAAGAATAGAGGGAGCTTCGGGATGAACACTTCAGCCCAAAAGGCTGGACCAGAGACTAACACTTGGGGTAGAAGGGATTGAAGCATAGGTGGAGACAGGCCATTGGGTTGGACGATCAAAATGGTGCAGCAGGTCTGAAGGGCCAAATGGCCTACTCCTGCCCCTTTTTTCTACACTTCTGTGCTGGCACTACTGACAGTGCTGCACTCCCTCAGTACCACTCAGGAGAGTAAGCCAAGCACTGTCTATGGAACAAGAAGCTTCATACACAGCTTCCCTCTGTATTACTGTGCTGGGGAGCAAATCATACCTGGGGCACTGCCCTCAAAACAAGATCAGGCAACTTCAAAAAGGGGAACAGAGGGAGGGAAACTGTTTTTGATAACCATACTATATTTTCTGACCAATGGTTGGTTTCTCCAGTTCAGAGTTCCTGACACATGGCAATGATTTGTGGGACCTCCCAAACGGGAATCATTGAGGGAAGGCCATTGGAAAATCCGTGCGGATTTATCAGAATAAATCCACTGCTCAACGATGGCCAGCTGCAGTTTTGGAGCTACCTTTGTTCCTGTGCCTCACCCACTGTAAGGGTGGGCCCTTCTTCCATGCTCTTCCACTTTGACAGCTATTAATTGAAGGGGCTTGCAACGTGCCACTTATTCCTCCAGTGCAGTGTAGCACAAGGTGAAAACCAATTTATACAGAGGAAGATCCCTCAGATATAACCATCGGACAATCTGCAATTGCAATTGGATTAATGGAATCATAGGGTCCCTACAGTGCCAAAGCAGGCCATTCATCCCATCAGGTTCATGCCAACCCTCCAAATGGTATCCCATTCAGACCCACCCCCTTACCCTATTTCTGCATTTCCCATGGCTGACCCACCTAGCCTGCACATCCCTGGCACCATGGATAATTTAGCATAGTCAATCCACATAACCCGCACATATTTGGACTGTGGGAGAAAACCGGAGCACCTGGAGGGAACCCACGCAGACACGGGGAGAATGTGCAAATTCCACAGAAACAGTTGCCTGAGGCTGGAATCGAATCTGGCTCCCTGGTGCTGTTGAGGCCGCAGTGCTAACCACTGAGCTACAATGTCTCCCTAAGATAAATTTTGACCAATAATATGCAGTGTATGAACTGTAAGCTGTCAAAAATCTGCAGAGTGAAGATAGCTAAACCTCATTAAATATCTGATTTAAATAAACAAGTATTAAAGTTTTCCTGGGGTTACCATTGACCAGAATCTAAACTGGACTAACAGCATAAACACAGTGACTACAAGAGCAAGTCAGACCTTGGGAATCCTACAGCGAGCAACTCGCTCTCTGACTCCCCAAAACCTCTCCACCATCTACAAGGCACACATCAGGAGTGTGATGGGATACTCCCCACTTGCCTGGATGGGAGCAGCTCTAACGACATTCAAGAAGCTCTACACCATCCAAGACAAAGCAGCCCGCCTGAGTGGCACCACATCCACTCCCTCCACCACCGACACTCCGTAGCAACAGTGTGAACTACCTACACAATGCACTGCAGAAATTCACCAAAGGTCTCAGCCAGCACCCTCCAAACCTACGACAACTTCCATCTAGAAGGACATGGGCAGCGGACACATGGGAACACCACCCCCTGCAAGTTCATCTCCAAGCCACTCACCATCCTGACTTGAAAGTATATTGTCGTTCCTTCAGTGTCACTGGATCAAAATCCTGGAACTCCCTCCTTGATAGCACTGTCTCCCCACCCCAAGGTTTGCAACCATTCAAGAAGACAGCTCACCACCACTTTCTTGAGGGCAGTAATGGATGGCAATAAATGCTAGCTCTGTGCTAATGAAGCCCACATTATCAAAATTTAACACAGATCCCAGGATGAAGAGTTAAAACTGAAAGAACTGTGGATTCTATAAACCAAGAACAAAAACAGAACTTCTGAGAAAGGGTCACCGGACCCAAAATGTTAACTGATTTAAGATAATGAAATGTGAGACTGGATGAATACAGTAGGCCCAGCAGCATCTCAGGAGCACAAAAGCTGACGTTTCGAGCCTAGACCCTTCATTAGAGAGGGGGATGGGGTGAGAGTTCTGGCATAAATAGGGAGAGAGGGGGAGGCGGACCAAAGATGGAGAGAAAAGAAGATAGGTGGAGAGGAGAGTATAGGTGGGGAGGTAGGGAGGGGATAGGTCAGTCCAGGGAAGACGGACAGGTCAAGGAGGCAGGATGAGGTTGGTAGGTAGGAGATGGAGGTGCGGCTTGGGGTGGGAGGAAGGGATGGGTGAAAGGAAGAACAGGTTAGGGAGGCAGAGACAGGTTGGACTAGTTTTGGGATGCAGTGGGTGGAGGGGAAGAGCTGGGCTGGTTGTGTGTGCAGTGGGGGGAGGGGACGAACTGGGCTGGTTTTGGGATGCGGTGGGGGAAGGGGAGATTTTGAAGCTGGTGAAGTCCACATTGATACCATTGGGCTGCAGGGTTCCCAAGCAGAATATGAGTTGCTGTTCCTGCAGCCTTCGGGTGGCATCATTGTGGCACTGCAGGAGGCCCATGATGGACATGTCATCTAAAGAATGGGAGGGGGAGTGGAAATGGTTTGCGACTGTGAGGTGCAGTTGTTTATTGCGAACCGAGCGGAGGTGTTCTGCAAAGCGGTCCCCAAGCCTCCGCATGGTTTCCCCGATGTAGAGGAAGCCACACCGGGTACAGTGGATACAGTATACCACATTGGCAGATGTGCAGGTGAACCTCTGCTTAATGTGGAATGTCATCTTGGGGCCTGGGATAGGGGTGAGGGAGGAGGTGTGGGGGCAAGTGTAGCATTTCCTGCGGTTGCAGGGAAAGGTGCCGGGTGTGGTGGGGTTGGAGGGCAGTGTGGAGCAAACAAGGGAGTCACGGAGAGAGTGGTCTCTCCGGAAAGCAGACAAGGGTGGGGATGGAAAAATGTCTTGGGTGGTGGGGTCGGATTGTAGATGGCGGAAGTGTCGGAGGATGATGCGTTGTATCCAGAGGTTGGTGGGGTGGTGTGTGAGTTCAAGGGGGATCCTCTTTGGGCGGTTGTGATGGGGGCGGGGTGTGAGGGATGTATTGCGGGAAATGCGGGAGACGCGGTCAAGGGCGTTCTCGACCACTGTGGAGGGAAAGCTGCGGTCCTTGAAGAACTTGGACATCCGGGATTTGCGGGAATGGAGTACCTCATCGTGGGAGCCGATGCGGCGGAGGCGGAGGAATTAGGAATAGGGGATGGAATTTTTGCAGGAGGGTGGGTGGGAGGAGGTGTATTCTAGGTAGCTGTGGGAGTCGGTGGGCTTGAAATGGACATCAGTTACAAGCTGGTTGCCTGAGATGGAGACTGAGAGGTCCAGGAAGGTGAGGGATGTGCTGGAGATGGCCCAGGTGAACTGAAGGTTGGGGTGGAAGGTGTTGGTGAAGTGGATGAACTGTTCGAGCTCCTCTGGGGAGCAAGAGGCGGCGCTGATACAGTCATCAATGTACCGGAGGAAGAGGTGGGGTTTGGGGCCTGTTTAGGTGCGGAAGAGGGACTGTTCCACGTAACCTACAAAGAGGCAGGCAACCTACCAACCTCATCCCACCTCTTTGACCTGTCCGTCTTCCCTGGACTGACCTATCCCCTCCCTACCTCCCCACCTATACTCTCCTCTCCACCTATCTTCTTTTCTCTCCATCTTCGGTCCGCCTCCCCCTCTCTCCCTATTTATTCCAGTTTCCTCACCCCATCCCCCTCTCTGATGAAGGGTCTAGGCCCGAAACGTCAGCTTTTGTGCTCCTGAGATGCTGCTGGGCCTGCTGTGTTCATCCAGCCTCACATTTTATTATCTTGGATTCTCCAGCATCTGCAGTTCCCATTATCACTGATACAATGTTAAATGATTTGTTCTTCACTGATGCTGCCAGACCTGCTGAGCTTTTCCAGCAACTTCCGTTTTTGTTCCAGGTTGAAGAGTTTTTTTTTTAAATAGCATTAACAGTCCATCAGTGAATGAAATATATTGCTGCTTTGACATTATTCCAAAACCTGCCTCATAAAACCCTCTTGATCCTTCCTTTTCTCAGCTTATTCTTTGTTTGCCTTTTACTCACTGTTTTTAATGGTCCTCATTTTTTAAACTGAATGAGTCAGAATCACATCTCATTTAACTGCGGTCCCCTAATGAAAGTGAGTGTTAGCTTATCTCCCTGTCAATGTTCAGTTTCCTGATGAAAATGCATGGGGAGGGGACGGGGCTAAGGCAGTACAGGGTGGGTCGTTCCCACACTTAGCACCTGCCATTGGGGCACCTTGTCATCTTCTCTGCTCCTGACTCAGGGCTTTGACAGATCAAGCCCATTTCTCTCCTCCAGCTTGCCAATTAATGCAGGAGAAAGTGGCTTTTGGAAAGAGGGACTTGCATTTGGATGAGACAGTAAGAACTGCCGATGCTGGAGTCAGAGATAATGCAGTGTGGAGCTGGAGGAACACAGCAGACCAGGCAGCATCAGAGCAGCAGGAAAGCTGATGTTTCCCTTCTTCAGAAATAGTGAGGGGGAAGGGAGCTGGGAAATAAATAGAGGGAGGAGGTGGGATGGTGATAGGCGAGTGCAGGTAGGCAGTGGTAGGGATTGGTCAGTGAGGCGGGAGGAGTGGATAGGTCGGAGAGAAAATGAACAGGTTGTGTCGGGTCAAGGAGGTAGGGAGGGTTAGATGTTGGATGAGGCCGGGGGTGGGGAGATTTTAAAACTGGTGAGTTCCATGTTTAGGCCTTTGGGCTGTAGGCTCCCGAGGTGGAACACGAGATGCTGCTCCTCTAATTTGTGGTGGTGTCATTGTGACACTGGAGGAGGTCCAGGACGGATATGTCGCCCAGGGAGTGGGAGTGGGTTTAAAATGGTTGGTGTCTGGAAGCTGTTGTCATTTGTCACATACAGAGCACAGATGTTCCTCGAAACAGTCTCTGAGTGTTTGCTTGGCCTCACCGATGTAGAGGAGGCCACATAGGGAGTAGCGGATGCAGTTGACCAAGTTGACAGATGTGCAGGTGAAGCCCTGTCAGATATGAAAGGTTGGCTTTGGGTCTTGACTGGAGGTGAGGGGGGAGGTGTAGGGGCAGGTGTAGCACTTCCTGCGTTTGCAGGGGAAGGTGCCGGGGGTGGTGGGGCTGGAGGGGCCATGTCAGCCTCAAGTCGTTCCAAAGTGTTTTGCAGCCAACGTGCAGAGTTCCTTCAGCACCAGGACTGCAGAGGCTCAAGCTCACCACTGCTCTCCAGGGGCACTTAGGGCTGGGCAATAATTACTGGTTCTGCCACGTCTCATGAGAGAATGAAGATTATAAAGGTATTGAGAGATGTCACTGTTTTGGAATCAGTGCACCACTCAGGAACTGCTTCACCACACAGACTCGATCGTGTACGCAGCCTCCAATTAACTTGTTGTAACACTCCAACTCGTCCTTTCAACAGTTTCTGGTTGCCAATCATTTTAACAATCCCCCACCCCAACTCCCCAGGTGAAATGTCCATCCTGGGTCTCCTCTAGTGTCACAGTGACACCACCCAGAAACTGGAGGAGCAGCACCATTCAGCTCATCGAGTCTGTTCCACCATTCAGTGAGACCATGGCTGATTTGATACTCGTCAAACCAGCTTTCATGCCATATCTCCATGACCCTTGATTCCCTTCCTGATTAAAAAAATCTATTTGTGGGCAGCACGGTGGTTCGGTGGTTAGCACTGCTGCCTCACAGTGCCAGGGTCCCAGGTTCAATTCCAGCCTCGGGCGACTGTCTGTGTGGAGTTTGCACATTCTCCCCGTGTCTGCGTGGGTTTCCTCTGGGTGCTCCGGTTTCCTCCCATAGTCCAAAGATGTGCTGGGTGGAATGGCTAAGCTAAGTTGCCCCAAGTGTTCAGATGTCTGTAGATTAGATGGGTTATAAGGGGATGTGTCTGGGTGGGATGCTCCAAGGGTCGGTGTGGACTTGTTGGGCCGAAGGGCCGGCTTCCACACACATTCAATCCCATTCTGTCTCAGCCTTGATAACATCATAAAACATGCCATTCACCCATCAGCTGTCAAAAGTGAAGTAAGTGTAGCACAGACCAGTATGTCAGTGGAATAGTCTGTACAAGTTGCACTAGTTAGACATCCAGCACAGGCTTAGTCCCTTTAAATATATCAGTAAGAGGCTTAGTTCACCTGGGGTACAGTTATATGCTGTCCCTGGTCCAGAACCATGACCCTAACATTTATTTTTCATTTGTATGTATCTAAGGAGTCATTGTCAGCTGTTCCACAAAGGGGGCATCACAGATGAGCCTAACATCATCTGCACTAATGTCCACACTTAACAGAGCATATATAATGAAGATGTGAGCTATAGGGAGGCTGAGCCTATTTTCTTTGGAGCATCAGAGGTGAAAGGTGACCCTATAAAATGTTTATAAAATCATGAGGGCAATGGATAGGGTGAACAGCCAAGGTCTTTACCAGGGGGCGGGGGGGGGGGTGTTGTGGGGTGGTCAAAACTCTAGGGCATAGGTTTAAGGTGAGAGGGGAAAGATTTAAAAGGGACCGAAGGGGCAACGTTTGCACACAGAGGGTGGTGCGTGTATGGATGAGCTGCCAGGGGACATGGTGGAGGCTGGTACAATTACAACATTGAAAGGCATCTGGGTGAGTACACGAATAGGAAGAGTTTAGAGGGATATGGGCCAAATGCTGGCTAGTGGGACGAGATTAATTTAGGATATCTGGTCAGCATGGACAAATTGGGCTGAAGGGTCTGTTTCTGTGCTGTACACGGAAGTTCTATGACTCTATGACTATAACTCGTCAGGGAATGTAAGGAAGGGCCAGGTCACACCCTGGTGTAGCTCAGCAGCCTAACCACAGCCAGCCCAATGTGAACACTCTCACCTCTCTGGCAGATAGCCAGGAATTTGTCACCCCCTCCAGAATCTAAAGCAGAACACCTCTCGGTTCCCACTGCAGGGACATTACTGAAGAGCTGGAGCACTGTTGCCAATACCTTAGTTTGACCCAGACACGGAACTGAGGCCCCATCTGTTCTCTCAGGTGAGAGTGAATGATTGTACGATATCACTGTGTCAGGGGAGAGCAGCAGAGCTTTCATTCCTGGTGCCCTTATTCTTAAATCAACATCACAAGAACAAGTGGTGTGGCCTTTAGCACATTGCCATTCATGGGAGCTTAATGTGTTTTTTAGTGTCAGCCCTAACTGATGACACTACTTAGGGATAAGCGATAATGCTTGTCTTTAGCCAGTGACATCCATGTCCCAGGACCAACTATTAAATTACCTTACAACTGTGACCACACTTCAAAAGTACCTCATTGGCTGAAAAGTCCTCCTGGACATGCTGAAGTCATGAAAGGTGCTACATAAATGCAACTCGTTCCCTTCCCAAAATGCAAGGAGGTCAATTCTTCAAATAACCCCGTTTGCAAAGAAAGGCAGAGACAAAGTGTTCTTGAGAACATTTTCAAACTGTATTAATAAATACAAACAGATCAATTCTTGACAATGTAGGAAAGAATCTTGTTTGTATAAAAGAATTCAAACAATAGTGGCACAGTAGAACTCAGAAGGTTAATATGTTGAGATTATTAGGGCACCCCAACAGTGAGGTTCTAGACACAGAAAGCCACACAGAAGTGATCTTTGTCTTGACAATGAATCTTCTCTGTATCTTCGATGGAGTAGCCACAAAGGGCCAAGGGCTCAGTAACAGTAATCAGAATAATCTTCCTCCACGTAGTTCGCTGGGAAAAATCCGACCTGGAAGCAGAAAGTGGGCAACATTACACACGGGTTGCATTAACACAACAGTTTGCATGAACATAGATCCTAGAGGCGGAGGTAGGCCATCTGGCCCTTTGAGTCTGATCCACCTATCAATAAGACGGTGGTTGATCTGGATGTGGTCTGTTCTCCACTTTCCAGCCTCTCCGGCACAACAAACAACTGAGAAACTCAGCCTTGAGTTAACTTAAAGTTGCAGCCTCCTCTACCATCCACTTATGTAATAGCAATAGTGGTAAAGAAGACATCCTGCCTGATATAGGTTATTGTGTTTTTCAGCCATGTCTCTTGGCTCTATGAAGTAAGGCTGTGAGTTCAAGATTCACCCCGTCGGCTACAACACACCATCGAGATTGACGCTCTATTGAAGTACTGTGCGAGTGCCACATTGTTGGCAGTGAGGTCCTACGTGACAGAGGAGTAACGTTCCTTAGCTGCTCTGTCCCATTCTGTTCTTTTTCTCTTTTTTCCTCTTTTGTGCTGCTTTCTCCTAATTTGTTCTTGGCAATGTCCTGAACTCCCATCCTCGGTGCGGACCCAGTGTGGCAATCTCTCAGCTCAGCATGGTGGCATCGTGGCTCGGTGTGGCGATCTCTCAGCTCAACGTGGTGGTCTCTCAGCTCAGTGTGGTGATCTCTCAGCTCAGTGTGGTGATCTGTCAGCTCGGTGTGGCGATCTCTCAGCTCGGTGTGGTGATCTCCCAGCTCGGTGTGGTGATCTCTCAGCTCGGTGTGGTGATCTCTCAGCTCGGTGTGGTGATCTCCCAGCTCGGTGTGGTGATCTCTCAGCTCGGTGTGGTGATCTCTCAGCTCGGTGTGGTGATCTCCCAGCTCGGTGTGGTGATCTCCCAGCTCGGTGTGGTGATCTCTCAGCTCGGTGTGGTGATCTCTCAGCTCGGTGTGGTGATCTCTCAGCTCGGTGTGGTGATCTCCCAGCTCGGTGTGGTGATCTCTCAGCTCGGTGTGGTGATCTCTCAGCTCGGTGTGGTGATCTCTCAGCTCAACGTGGTGATCTCTCAGCTCAGTGTGGTGATCTCTCAGCTCAGTGTGGTGATCTCTCAGCTCGGTGTGGTGATCTCTCAGCTCGGTGTGGTGATCTCTCAGCTCGGTGTGGTGATCTCTCAGCTTGGTGTGGTGATCTGTCAGCTCGGTGTGGTGATCTCTCAGCTCGGTGTGGTGATCTCTCAGCTTGGTGTGGTGATCTGTCAGCTCGGTGTGGTGATCTCTCAGCTCGGTGTGGTGATCTGTCAGCTCGGTGTGGTGATCTCTCAGCTCGGTGTGGTGATCTCTCAGCTCGGTGTGGTGATCTCTCAGCTCGGTGTGGTGATCTCCCAGCTCGGTGTGGTGATCTCTCAGCTCGGTGTGGTGATCTCTCAGCTCGGTGTGGTGATCTCCCAGCTCGGTGTGGTGATCTCTCAGCTCGGTGTGGTGATCTCTCAGCTCGGTGTGGTGATCTCTCAGCTCAACGTGGTGATCTCTCAGCTCAGTGTGGTGATCTCTCAGCTCAGTGTGGTGATCTCTCAGCTCGGTGTGGTGATCTCCCAGCTCGGTGTGGTGATCTCCCAGCTCGGTGTGGTGATCTCTCAGCTCGGTGTGGTGATCTCTCAGCTCGGTGTGGTGATCTCTCAGCTCGGTGTGGTGATCTCCCAGCTCGGTGTGGTGATCTCTCAGCTCGGTGTGGTGATCTCTCAGCTCAACGTGGTGATCTCCCAGCTCGGTGTGGTGATCTCTCAGCTCGGTGTGGTGATCTCTCAGCTCGGTGTGGTGATCTCCCAGCTCGGTGTGGTGATCTCTCAGCTCGGTGTGGTGATCTCTCAGCTTGGTGTGGTGATCTCCCAGCTCGGTGTGGTGATCTCTCAGCTCGGTGTGGTGATCTCTCAGCTCGGTGTGGTGATCTCTCAGCTCGGTGTGGTGATCTGTCAGCTCGGTGTGGTGATCTCTCAGCTCGGTGTGGTGATCTGTCAGCTCGGTGTGGTGATCTCTCAGCTCGGTGTGGTGATCTGTCAGCTCGGTGTGGTGATCTCTCAGCTCGGTGTGGTGATCTGTCAGCTCGGTGTGGTGATCTCTCAGCTCGGTGTGGTGATCTCTCAGCTTGGTGTGGTGATCTCTCAGCTCGGTGTGGTGATCTCTCAGCTCGGTGTGGTGATCTCTCAGCTCGGTGTGGTGATCTCCCAGCTCGGTGTGGTGATCTCTCAGCTCGGTGTGGTGATCTGTCAGCTCGGTGTGGTGATCTCTCAGCTCGGTGTGGTGATCTCTCAGCTCGGTGTGGTGATCTCTCAGCTCGGTGTGGTGATCTCCCAGCTCGGTGTGGTGATCTCTCAGCTCGGTGTGGTGATCTCTCAGCTCGGTGTGGTGATCTGTCAGCTCGGTGTGGTGATCTCTCAGCTCGGTGTGGTGGTCTGTCAGCTCGGTGTGGTGATCTCCCAGCTCGGTGTGGTGGTCTGTCAGCTCGGTGTGGTGATCTCTCAGCTCGGTGTGGTGATCTCTCAGCTCAGTGTGGTGATCTCTCAGCTCAGTGTGGTGATCTCCCAGCTCGGTGTGGGGGTCCCTCATTTTGGCGAGGTGGTCTCTCAGCTTAGTGTAGACATTTCTCAGCTCAGCTTGGCCCTCCAGCCTTAAGGTGATTCCAGAGCGGTCTTCCAGCCTCAATTTGAAGCCCAGCATGGTCTTGAGTCAAAGCCTTGCACAGACCAGAGGGTGGATGATAGCATGGACTGGGTGGGAAGGACTGTTATTCTGAACTTTTTATTTCATTACTTTTCTAATTTTCTTTCACTGATAATTTGTCCTTAAGAATCAGTATGTAGGTGCCTTGGTACCCGAGGTGCTGTTATAAGTGGTAACTGTGTAAACTTTACACAGTCCTCATTTGAGCAAATGTTCACGATAAAGCTCATTCTTCTTCTAAAATCATCAACTGCCCTTGCAGGCCAGCATGAGAGATAGTTAAAGTGGAATAGGGAAGTTGGTGTGCTGCGAAGTTGGCATAGCCCCACTCTGTCATTAGTGAGAGACAATTGATGGCGAGTTTAACCTGACGGTCACTGTGGGGGGGAAGTTAAGAGGGTAAAACTTTTGCAGTAACCTCAGTCGATACAGGACTTGAACCTGCACTGTTGGCAACCCTCTCCATCACAAAGCAGCCTTCCAGCGAGATGTTTCCAATCAGCTTCACGAAAACAGATTATCTGGGTCATTGACAAAATGTGGTAGATCTGAAATAAGAGCTGGGAAAGCTCAGCAGATGAGGATTAACTTGAATTTGGATGAAAGATTATCAACAGGAAACATTCACTCTGTATCTCTCTACGGTCCTGGACGGCCAGCTGAGATATTTTCTGCTCATTTTTTAAACATCGTTCTTGTTGTTGGGAGCTTGCTCTACACACAACAGCAGCTACACTTCAAAGCTGCACTAAAGGGCTCTGGAACAAACTGTGAATGTTGATTCAGAGGTCCAACTCTCCTTCCCTGGTAGGACAGCAGCTACAGAGAGGTGATGGCATAGTGGGAATGTCAGTAGAGAAAGACAAGGTTAATTGTCAGGTGCAAATCCCACCACAGCAGATAGTGGTGTCCGAAAAGTGCAGCTATGAGAAACAATCTGTCTTTTTCACTGAGCGAGTAGTTTGGCTGTGGAATGCACTGCCTGGAAACATGGTGGGGCGGGTTCAATTAAGGCATTCAAGAGGGTATTAGACAATTATTTGGCTGGAAATAATGCAGGGGAAAAGGCAGGAGATTGGCACTAGGTCATGTCACTTATTGGTGCACAGGCCTCTGCGCTGTAACGCTTCTGTGCTTCTGTGAAATTTGAACTCACCACATAAAATATAAAGTTGTCTAATGATAACCACATAACCATTGTTGATTGTTGTAAAAACCCATCTGGTTCACTAACACCCCTTAGGGAAGGAACTCTGCTGTCCTTACCACCAGTCTGGTCTACACGTGACTCCAGACTCACAGCCATGTGAGTGACGGTTAACTGCCATTGAGAATTGGAAATAAACGATTGCTAGTTTAGCCTCAACCCATCAGCAAATTCTAAAGGAAAGGGTGGTTTTAAGCTGTATGTATAACCATCGCCAGCGAGATTCCAGACCCATGCAAGTGCAGAAAATGCAGAGAATAAAGATCAAAAACAACGGGTTGCCACACATACCCTGCCATATACTTCTCCTTTCCACCATCCAGGAGATCCTTTCTTATTGATGATTTTAACCACGTCGCCTTCTTTCAGGCTCAGTTCCGATCGATCTCGGGCTGAGAAATCATATCGAGCCTTTGCTGTCCCAAAGCACTTCAAACTCGTCCCTGTAAACATCAAAATCAGAAGAGATCCTAAGTGGCAGAACTATAAGTCCCCAGTTAAAGTTTGAATTAGAATTAGATTTAGATTTATTGTCATGTGTGCTCAAATACAGGAGTACAATGAAAAATGTTACCAAATACAGTGACATCTAAGATTCAAAGTTTCTAGGTACAAATCTTAGCTTACTGAAATAGATTAGGTACAAAATAGAAAAATAAAGAGAAAGCTAAAAGTTCTACATTACAGTTCTTCACGTTATAAATTAAGAAGACAAATTCATAAAGTTAAAAGACAACTCCTTTGAGTATCTGAGATAACAAGGTGTAGAGCTGGATGAACACAGCAGGCCAGGCAGCATTCGAGGAGCAGGAAAGCTGACGTTTCGGGTCAGGCCCCTTCTTCACTCCTTTGAGTAACGTTTTGTATTTAAAAAATAGCTACATTATTATATTTCTTTGATGTTGTGAGTGTCAATTTTTACTCATGTTTCTGCTCCTACATGCCAACCTCCCTATGGTTCCTATGCCTGTGCTCAGGCCCTCTTCCTACCAGCTCCAATTCCTGATCCCATCCTCTGTTCCTACCTTTTTCCTCTTCCTGGCTCCTGCTCTAAACTTGCATTACTATGCAGGGCGCTACCTAGTGGCATACATTGGCCGATGCAGGTTCACTTGCCTGCTGCGATCAATTAATGCCATTTCCGAAAAAGGCTCCCGACCCGAAACGTCAACTTTCCTGCTCCTCTGATACTGCTTGGCCTGCTGTGTTCATCCAGCTCTACACTGAATTATCTCAGATTCTCCAGCATCTGCAGTTCTTGCAGTATCTCTGCCATTAGATGGAGCCTTTCAATTAAAACTTTAGAGAATTATCTATATTATTGGCATTTATATTGTCTTTCTTGCCGAATCTTACCTTTAATTTTATTGTAGAGGACTTTGTTTTCCTTATAAATGCAGGGACTTGAAATGTACACCATTTCAACTCAGAAATTTTTTAAAGTATTTTTTAGCTGGCAAAGGTACCTATCCTAGCATAGCTTCTTATGTTGAGTGATTTATTTAAGTAAATTAACTGGAGTATACAGTGCTGCACAAATACACCAGTATTTGAACCTGTACATTGTGTACCCAGAGCAAAAAGTATCTGAAGGAACCTAACTTCAGTTTTAACATTAACTTCTATGGGAAGCTGTGATTCACTTAAAGTTCTTTCCACTTTAAAGTCATGGCTTTCGGGAACAGAACTACTGGGAGTTGGACCTACATGATTTTCCTTTCTCTCAGCAAGATCCCGCACCTACAACCTGCGATGGCACGGTGGCTCAGTGGTTAGCACTGCTGCCTCGATAGGGTTAGTGGTTTGGGTTTGATTCTGCTCTCAGGCGACTGTCTGTGTGGAGTTTACACGTTCTCCCTGGGTTTGTGTGGGTTTCCACAGTCCAAAGGTGTGCAGTTTAGGTGGATAGGCCATGGGAAATGCAGAGTTATAGGGATATTGGTAGGGGGGGGGATGTGGGTCTGGGTGGGATGCTCTTTGGAGATGTGTTGTGAGCCCAATGGACTGAATGGCCTATTACTACACTGTAGAAGATAGAACATAGAACATTACAGCGCAGTACAGGCCCTGTGGCCCTCGATTTGCGCCGACCTGTGAAACCAATCTGAAGCCCATCTAACCTACACTATTCCATTATCATCCATATGTTTATCCAATCACCATTTAAATGCCCTTAAAGTTGGCAAGTCTACTGCTGTTGCAGGCAGGGCATTCCATACCCTTACTTCTCTCTGAGTAAAGAACCTATCTCTGACATCTGTCCTGTATCTTTCACCCCTCAATTTCAAGCTATGTCTCCTCATGCTAGCCATCAACATCCGGTAGAGATTCTATGATTCAAAACTTGCGCTAACTGCAGTTGCCAACTCCACCACCAGCTCCCGGTATTGGACACCCGATGTATTCATCACCAAAACCAGTCAGAAAGCAAATCAAATCTTCATTACCTAATTGGATGATTCTGAACTGTCGGGTCCCAGACAACCAACCTTTTTACAATTGACAAAATGACGAGTCTGCAGAAAAGCTTTCAACAACGCGCTTTCTTTTGATATCCTAAGTATATTTCTCCAAAGTTCGCTCATGTCAACATTCCGGAGATAAAAATGCGCAAACTAGAAGTATCAGCAGGCCATTTGTCCCCTGAAAGACTACTTCACCGTCCAATAAAGTTGTAGATTTTATTACTCCACAACCCTGCCTGCCCTAGTTAACACTTACTTGTTTAGGATCCCTCCTAAAAATATTCAAGGATTCTGCTTCTACCATGTTTTCAGGAAGAGAGTTGCCAAAGACTCACTGGCCTCTGAGAGAGAAAATTTCTCATCTCTGTTGTAAATAATGTTTGTTTTTAAACAGTGACCACCCTCCTCCCCTCCTGGTTATAGATTGTCCCGGGAAAGGAAACATCATTTCCGCATCCACCTCAGGATCTTAAATGTTTCAATCAAGCCATCTCTCCCTCTTCTAAATTCCAGTGGATATTAGCCAATCCTATCCAAGCTTTTCACAAAGATGCCTTCCCATCTCAGGTGCTAATCTAATAAACCTTTTTTAAATTTGCTTTCACCATATGTATATCCTTCCTTAAATAGAGAGATCAGTATGGCGCACAATGCTCCCGATGTGGTCTCCTCAATGCCACAAGTTCCAGACATGCCATACCCCAGGTAAGATCTTGTTTTTAATTTCTGGAGACTCTGGGAAGACCAGGAGGGTTGGTGACACTATTTTTTTCCCCATTTTGTCTTTAAAAGCTATGACTCTTGCTATAACGGGTCTTTGGTATCTCAGCAACTCATCCATCACCTGATTATGGCTGCCAGGTAGGAATGCCAATTAATGAAGAAAACCCATATTAATAATGTGTAAGAGTGCTGACTGATTGTTGAGGGGAATCTGATTGGTAGTAATGTTGCCGTGAAGAATGCACCAGTTTGTGAGGATCAACAGTTAACTGCCAGGACTTGTTTACATTCTAATCCAGGCAGGCAGGCTGACTGTGATTGGTCAATGCATTGCCCAGCATTAGTGAGCCAGCAATTGCCTTCACCAATTTTTTTTTTTGTGTAGACATGGTTAAATTGGCATTCTTGCACATCATCCTGATAAATGCAAGATGGAAAAATTTGTTGTTTATGTCAGCAATACCCAAAAAGCAGTGTTGTAGTATAAGGGGATAATCAAACCATTACTCCAATAATAACTACAGTGTATGTACATAAGGAGATACATCATGGTAACATCAGATCGCATGGAATTAGACCCAGTGTAGAGTTCAGGAGATTTTCACTTTAACCCTCTCTCCTGTAAAGAGTTGGCAAGTGTTAAAAGTTATTGGTGTTCACTGACATGGGAGTGGACTACCTTCTAGAAATGACCCAGAACTGGCTTTACTATCAAAGAATCCATAGAGTTTGGAAGCAGGCCATACAGCTCACCTTGTCCACTCTGACCCTCTAGAGAGCATCCCACCCAAACCCATCCCCCTAACCACACATTTCCCACAACTAATCCACCCAGCCTGCACATCCCTGAACACTACGGGTAATTTAGCACGGCCAATCCACCCTAACCTGCACACCTTTGGACTGTGGGAGGAAACCGGAACACCCGGAGGAAACCCACGCAGACACTGGGAGAATGTGCAGACTCCACACAGTTGCCTGAGGGTAGAATCAAAAATCAGGTCCCTGCTGCTGTGAGGCATCAGGACAAACCACTGAGCCATCTTACCACTCTCTATGATGTACAGTGTTTCCTGGGAGTTATGACAAACTAGTTCTGTAAAACCTCTCTGCACCGTCTCCAGTGCCTCCATATCCTTTCAATAATATGGAGATGGGAATGGTACAAAACACTTGAATTAATTAATTAGTTAAATCCAACTGAATGGATTGAAATTAATTTAAACAGACAGCAAAACAAGTTAAGTGATAATGGGAACTGCAGATGCTGGAGAATCCAAGATAATAAAATGTGAGGCTGGATAAACACAGCAGGCCCAGCAAGTGCTCCTGAGGTGCTGCTGGGCCTGCTGTGTTCATCCAGCCTCACATTTTATTATCTAGCAAAACAAGTTAACCTCACTTTTGAAGAGTGCTAACCACTGAGCCACCAAAGTTTTACTACAAAAAAAACCGAAAGAACTGCAGATGCTGTCGATCAGGACCAAAAACTGAAGTTGCTGGAAAAGCTTGGCAGGTCTGGCAGCATCAGTGAAGAAAAAAGTCAGAATTAATGTTTCGGGTCTGGTGACCCTTCCTCAAAACTGTCCCTTCCTCAGAACAGCCAGCAACCCACCATCACTTTCCTCAGTCAGCCCCATACTATACAACCTCCTGGGTCCCTTATCTGAGGAAAGAGCATCAGTTCTGAGGAAGGGTCACCGGACCTGAAACAATAACTCTGACTTTTTTTCTTCATAGGAGCTGCTGAGCTTTTCCAGCAACTTCTGTTTTTGTTCAAGATTTTACAACAATTGTCCTGCCAAATAATGATTCCCCCCAAAAGCGAGAATGATCTAAGTCACTATCACACAGTGTTTTGTGTACAAACTGGCTGGGGTGTTTTTCCTGCATTGCAACAGCAACAATGTTCAAAAGTTCATCATCATTGGCTGAAAGTGCTCTCTGATATCCATGGTTATGACAGGCAGTACAGAAACAGCAAGGCCATGATAATTCCCCATCCATTCATCCTTCTCTTTGTGGACTCACCTGAAAATTTAGGAATAGTCCTTTTTTCCGGTTCTTTAAAAGGATGTTGCAAAGCTGTATCCATTGTCTTAAAACATTCCTTTAGGGAATTCTGCTGGTATAATTCCACCAATTCCTGTAGGAGAGCAAGGATCTGTTTTCACTTTGTTTGTTAAAGGTGATTTTTCTTTTGGGCTGTACTTACAATAACAAGAGCACACACGGTGACTCAGTGGTTAGCACTGCTGCCTCACAGTGCTAGGGACCCAGGTTCAGTTCCACCCTCAGGCATTTGTCTGTGTGGCGTTTGCACATTCTCCCCCTGTCTGTGTGGGTTTCCTCTGGGTGCTCCTGTTTCCTTGCACAGTCCAAAGATGTGTAGGTTAGGGTGGGTTGGCCATGGGAAATTGCCTCATAGTATTTGGGGATATGTAGATTATAGGGGGATGGTCTGGATGGAATGGTCCAAGGGTAGGTTTGGGTTGAAGGGCCTGATTCCACACTGTAGGGATTCCATGCGTTAAAGTTATTCAAAAATCCAAATTAATGAACCCCTGGCTATCTAGCAGATACCTAGATCATACAGCATTAACGCTTGTCCAACCACTATACACAGCAGAGGTGTGGAGTTTGCAAAGTGACTCAAAATCAGAATAGGATAAAAACAGAAAGTGTTGGAGAAGTTCATTCTCCAGTCACATTGGACCCAAAACACTAACTCTGTTTTTCTCTCTCCACAGATACTGCCAGACATGCTGAGTTTCTCCAGCAATTTCTGTTTTTTCCTTCAATCTCTGGCATCCACAGTACTTTGAAAATCTGAATGGAAGTGGGTGTGCCAATGTAGTAGGAGGCCAGTCAGCCAATCATAACCTTGTCATCCCTTAGAAAGAGCTCAGCAATTATAAAAACTAGGAGCAGGAGGTGGGAATTCAGCCCCTCGACCCTGCTGTACTGTTTAATACATTTCCACCTGATCTTTTCTCAGCCTCAACACCACTTTCATGACTGTTCCCCATAGCCCTTTGTTAACTGGTAATCTGCCTGTCTCCAATTTGTGTTTTATAGTAGTCCTGGCATCCACTACACTCTGGGGTCATGAATTCCACAGACAGTTGACACAGGGTTATTTGAAGGGTCTAGGCCCGAAACATCAGCTTTTGTGCTCCTGAGATGCTGCTTGGCCTGCTGTGCTCATCCAGCTCCACACTTTGTTATCTTGGATTCTCCAGCATCTGCAGTTCCCATTATCACTGTTTATATACCAGGTCTGTGTTTTCAACTGATTCAAATTTAACAATCTGCCATTGCAGGATTCGAACCCAGACAATTAGCTTGGGATTCGGGATAATGCGCCCAGTGACATTGTCATCGTGCCATCACTTCCCACGTGGGACACACATTCAGATTTCACCACCTGCAAAGGCAGGATTTGAACCCAGGTCCTCGGAACATTACCTTGGTCTCGAGATAAATATTCTCACCAGAATGCTGCGCAGGCCGTCACTACTTCCAATTAGCCATACCTGCATCACCCTGAACATATTTTTCCCCACACTACACTCCATTTTTCAGACCTTTTCCTGCTCACTGAACATATCAAAAGCTTTTTGTTCCCTCCAGATTATAAACAAGTAACCTCTTCACTCCACCCAAACATGTCAATCCCTTTGCCGGTGCTGGCAGTGAAAACAACTTCTCTTTGCCTACTCTTTCAAAACTCCTTAAAATGTGCATCTGTTTTGCAACCTTCTCTGCCCTACGGAGAACCGGCTTTTTCAGTCCCACAACAAGAACAGAAGTCCTGTATCCCTGGTGATATTCACCCTCTATGCCCTGTTCAAAGACTTAGCATTCTTCCGTGAGCCTTTTTTTTAACCAAAGACCACACCTACCAGAGCAGGCCTGGAAGATACCACCATGCACTGAGTGCTGTGAAACTCAGCAACACTGTCATATGTGTGGCTCATGATGGCAGAGATCTTAGAATCATCCACTGGTTGAATCTTTGCAGAGTGGAAGCAGGCCATTTGGCCTATCAAGTCCACACTGACCCATCAAAAAGCATCCCACCCAAACCCACCCTCTTATCCTATCCGTGTATCCCTGCATTTCCCACAACTAACCCACCAAACCTGCCCATCCTCAGACACTATGGGCAATTTAGCATGGCCAATCCACCCTAACCTGCGCATCTTTGGACTGTGGGAGAAAACCGGAGCACCTGGAGGAAATGCACATAGTCATGGGGACAATGCACAAACTCCACGCTGACAGTCGCCCAAGGCTGGACTTGAACTCATGTCTCCTAGGCTGTGCTCTCTTAACAGGAGATTTCTCAACAGGAGACCTCTGCAGTATAGGTTGAAGTGTATGTCTTTGTCATAACACAGTTTAAATTCGGTTCATACGTACCAGTAATGATTTGAAAGCTTTCTTGTCTGTCACACGGAACAAACCATCTGTGGTGGTCACCTTGATGTGCTTTACTTCTGAATTGAACCTGTCACAAAAACATTGTAAATTATTAACACTGTGACTCGAAACCTTTACTGAGCTCTGAGACACCACGCTGCACACTTCTGTCCTGCAAACATTTGATAAATTAAATGTTGTTTTAACAACCTCACTAACACCAATGCACGAACTTGGTTAAAGAGCCCCATTGAAACAGCACAAAAGAACACACAAACCATTTGCAAGAATAGGCCATTCAGATCCTTGAGACTACTCCACCATTCAGTAAGGTCACAGCTGATCTGTCTCATTGTCACCATCTTCATCTTCAGCAGGAGACTCCTTAGTTTGGAGCTGCACCTTCACTCACTCTGGTCTCTGGCATACGGTAGAGTTCCAACCTCTCAGCATCCACTAGTTACCTATTCAAGCCAGGAATGTCTCAGTGTGTAACTGTGCCCCGTGTCTGATGAACCGAACAATCAGCTTCAATATGGAATCGGGTCACAGATCTGCCATCACCTTAATGAATGTTAGAAAGGGTCTGAGGAGCTGAATGGCCTTCCATCTTTCCCTACACAGTTATAATAAAGAAAGCTTTGCTGGTTAAATAGATACATTAAAAAAATTGGTGGGAATCTGAAACACACTGCCTGTAAGGGTGGGAGAAGCAGTAAAAATATTTAGATGTGCACTTGCGATGCCAACAAGGCTATAGTACTTGGCAATGCAATTAGAATCGTTAAGGGCTTTTTCTCAACTGGTGCAGATTCAGTGGGTTGAAGGTCCTTTCCCTGTGCTGTAGGTCTCTATGATTCTATCCCTGTCAATGATACATTAGTCCCAAAGATTAATCTGTCCAAACTTCAGCAGTAAATCTCATCTCTCTCCATTTCAGTGTGTAAACAGACTGCAGTCATAATTTTTATCAGACGATGGGAAACCTTATCATGTGCATTGAGCTGGTGTAACTTGTCTCCTCTCACACACACACACACACACACACACACACACACACACACACGCAGGAGCAATGAATCTTTACAGGTTGCACAGAACGCAATTGAAACGGAGATGGTGTTTGGTCTGTGCTGTTAAATTCCCCTCCTTACTTGATACTGATGGCATATTCCCCAGCATCCTTCACTCTCTGCCTTACTAAGTAGGTACCGTCTGAGCGAGAGTTAAGAAGAGCTTCTGCCTGGCTCCGCTCCATTGGCCCAGCATACCTGAAAGAGACAAGACTCAGGGTCACGTTGGGTAAGACCTCTGTTCCTCTTCTTCAGGGCATGCACTCAAACTTAGTTGCACAGGCCACACTTTGTTCTTATTTTGAACAACAACATGATAATTTACCCTGCATCAGATTTACAATTTACTCTGCACAGACCTAACACAAACAATATTTGAATGTGTTCACACTGTGAGAAAGATATATTTCTGGTGAAAATATTTCAAAAGAGATGATTGTGCTTACCAGGAAAAGGATGAATAGTCTAATTGAGGTGCCTGCAAGAGACAAGTACAGAAGGCGATATTAAAATCTGTTGCCAATTTTAATTGTTTAATAGTACCTGTACCAGCAGCTTTCATATCCACTGTGGAGGGGATTTGCAGCAACTATAGGCAAGCCTCTTAGACATCTTCATCATTCTGACATAATCCCACTTTCTCTGCATATATTGTCATAAAGCCCAGGATGGGGAGAAGCATTGGGTGGAGGAAATGGAGTGATCGAGCGAGTGTTGGACATGGATGCATTTGAGGAGGTGGAGTGAGTGTTGGGAATGGATTGGGTTGAGGTAATGGAGTGAGTGTTGGGAATGGATGGGGTTGAGGTAATGGAGTGAGTGCTGGGAATGGATGTGGTTGAGGTAATGGAGTGAGTGCTGGGGATGGATGGGGTTGAGGTAATGGAGTGAGTGTTGGGAATGGATGGGGTTGAGGTAATGGAGTGAGTGTTGGGAATGGATGGGGTTGAGGTAATGGAGTGAGTGTTGAGGATGGAGGGTGTTGAGGAAATGGACTGAGTGCTGGGGATGGATGGGGTTGAGGTAATGGAGTGAGGGTTGGGAACAGATGGGGTTGAGGTAATGGAGTGAGTGCTGGGGATGGATGGGGTTGAGGTAATGGAGTGAGGGTTGGGGATGGATGGGGTTGAGGTAATGGAGTGAATGTTGAGGATGGATGGGGTTGAGGTAATGGAGTGAGGGTTGGGAACAGATGGGGTTGAGGTAATGGAGTGAGTGCTGGGGATGGATGGGGTTGAGGTAATGGAGTGAATGTTGGGGGTGGATGGGGTTGAGGTAATGAAGTGAGTATTGGGGATGGATGGGGTTGAGGTAATGGAGTGAGGGTTGGGATCAGATGGGGTTGAGGTAATGGAATGAATGTTGGGGATGGATGGGGTTGAGGTAATGGAGTCAGTGTTGGAGATGGATGGGGTTGAGTTAATGGAGTGAGTGCTGGGTATGATGGGGTTGAGGTAATGGAGTGAGTGTTGGGGATGGATGGGGTTGAGGTAATGGAGTGAGTTCTGGGAATGGATGGGGTTGAGGTAATGGAGTGAATGTTGGGGATGGATGGGGTTGAGGTAATGGAGTGAGGGTTGGGGATGGATGGGGTTGAAGTAATGGAGTGAGGGTTGGGAACAGATGGGGTTGAGGTAATGGAGTGAGTGTTGGAGATGGATGGGGTTGAGGTAATGGAGTGAATGTTGGGGATGGATGGGGTTGAGGTAATGGAGTGAGTGTTGGGGATGGATGGGGTTGAGGTAATGGAGTGAGGGCTGGGGGTGGATAGGGTTGAGGTAATGGAGTGAATGTTGGGGATGGATGGGGTTGAGGTAATGGAGTGAGGGTTGGGGGTGGATGGGGTTGACATAATGGAGTGAGGGTTGGGAACAGATGGGGTTGAGGTAATGGAGTGAGTGTTGGAGATGGATGGGGTTGAGGTAATGGAGTGAATGTTGGGGATGGATGGGGTTGAGGTAATGGAGTGAGGGTTGGGGATGGATGGGGTTGAGGTAATGGAGTGAATGTTGGGGATGGATGGGGTTGAGGTAATGGAGTGAGGGTTGGGGATAGATGGGGTTGAGCTAATGGAGTGAGAGTTGGGGATGGATGGTGTTGAGGTAATGGAGTGAATGTTGGGGATGGATGGCATTGAGGTAATGGAGTGAGTGTTGGGGATGGATAGGGTTGAGGTAATGGAGTGAGTGTTGGGGATGGATGGGGTTGAGATAATGGAGTGAGTGTTGGGAATGGATGGGGTTGAAGTAATGGAGTGAGGGTTGGGAACAGATCGGGTTGAGGTAATGGAGTGAGTGTTTGGGATCGATGAGGTTGAGGAGATAATGTCATACAGCATAAAACAGGCCCTTCAGTCCATAATCCCAAACATAACTGTCCCACCTGCCTGCACTTGGCCCATATCCTCCCAAATCTTCCATAATCATTAACTTATCCAAATGTCTTTTAAGCACTGTATCCACCACTTCCTTCAGTTCATTCCACACACGAACCACTTTCTGTGTAAAAAAATTGCCCCCATGTCTTTTCTAATTCTTTCTCCTCTCACCTTGAAAATATGCCCCCTAGTCTTGAACTCCCCCGCCCTATGGAAAAGATACCTGCCATTCACCTTATCTATAGGCCTCATGATTTTGTAAGCCTCTGTAAGGTCACACCCCCACCTCCCAGTCTCCTACGTTCCACAGCAATATGTCCCTGTCTACCCAGCCTCTCCTTATAACTCAAACCCTTCATTCCCGGCAACATCCTGGTAAATCTCTCTAATCCTTCATCAGTTTAATAATTCATTCCTATAATTGGGCAACCATAACTGAAAACAGTACTCCAGAAGAGGTGAATGAGGTGTTAAGTGGACATAGTGTTTCGATGCAATGAGTGTTCGGAATGGATAGAGTTGAGCAGATTAAATGTATCTTGTGCCAGAAACTACAAAAACTTCAGTTCCGTTCAGATTTGGACTGGGAATTTTTTAAACATGAATGCGACTTGGTGCATATCCAACAACCCCAAATGTAGAATTTCAGCTCTCTGCATCCTTACCCAAACCTGCCCCTCGCAGCCAGGCACTATATAGTTTAAATAAGGACCTGTAAGATAAATCAAGGCATTTTTTACTTACACAGACAAAGGGCTTTACTTTAGTACAGGGGAACCAACCAATCTCATTTGTAGATGTATTCCTTCCCTAATACCAGCAAAAGAAATCATTCATTAAATCTTCGTTTTGAAATTTTAAATTCTGAATATATATTTTGAATTTATATTCATATGTTCACATTACATTGTGTTAATCATTTTCAAAACAATTATGTGAAAGCAAAATACTGTAGGTATGGATATCTGAGGAGAACTCAGGAGTTTTGAAGGAGAGCCATGCCAGACATGAAATGTTAACTCTGTTTCTCTCACCACAGAACCTGCTGAATTTCTTTCGCATTCTGTGTTTGTTTCAAACCAGTTGTAGATTGAAATTGAGACACACTGATCATTTCCCTTGTGGAGAGAGTTTATTTACTCCCTCAGTCTTCTACCTCCCATCCCACACCCAGTGTTCGGGGCGCAGTCTTTATATTTTCTTATTTATTTCCTAAATGACCTGTTTGGAGATGTTATTACAGGTAGTACACTATGTATACTCTCATAATACTATAGTTGCATTCGTGTGTGACTTCGCACTATAGAAAATAACGTTATAGGGAAATTGCTACACTGTGCAGAAGAAAGTTTGCATTATCCAAACAGCATTTACTATTCATCAATCTAGTTACAGCCAATTTGCATTAATGAATCACATGTTACAGCAGAAACATCTGTGTGTACTTTTAGAGCTGGTAGGACTTGAACCTGGACCAGGGGTAAAGACATTACCACTACATACAAGAACCTTGTCTTCCCTTTATATTGTTCTCAGGCTATTATTAACAGCCATCCTTTTAAATTTTATTTTATTATTATGCATAATTTCTGTCATTGATGTAAGTGCTGTGGTGGGACGATGTGTATTATTTTTAACTGTATTTTTCACATAAATATACATGAGACAATACATTTCTATTCTATTCTAATGTCATGAATGTGATTAAACTTTTTGAATAGCACCAAAAGAGCAGAATTCCTGTCCAACAGAACACCTCACTCTCAGGTATCAACCTTAATAACATCACTGCTGGATGTTTATAAGCAATCTTAAATCATCTGCATTAATTTTCACTGTTAAACCCAGATTTCCCAAAGTTGTACGACAGGATATTCAGCAATAGAGGGTGTTTGCCTTTAATATCTCGCTCAGAAATTCCCCAGGAGTGGAATCATTTGGTGATCCTTTTCCCTTCCCCTCTGAATGCTGGCAGCATTGATTATGTTGAGTATTCATTTCTCATCACTTCAACTGTAAGCTTGGTTTGAGTTGGATACAGATGGTTAGTTTCAGAGTTGTACTGCATGTGAAAACGCTGGAACTCTTGGTTTTTAACTGGAGCACTCTGATCCCTAACTGGGAGCACTCTGGTCTCTAACTGGGAGCACTCTGATCCCTAACTGGAGCAATCTGGTCTTTAACTGGGAGCACTCTGGTCTCTAACTGGGAGCACTCTGATCCCTAACTGGAGCACTTTGGTCTCTAACTGGAGCACTCTGATCCCTAACTGGAGCAGTCTGGTCTCTAACTGGAGCAGTCTGATCCCTAACTGGGAGCACTCTGGTCTCTAACTGGAGCACTCTGGTCTCTAACTGGAACACTCTGGTCTCTAACTGGAACACTCTGGTCTCTAACTGGAGCACTCTGCTCTCTAACTGGAGCACTCTGGTCTCTAACTGGAGCACTCTGGTCTGTAACTGGAGCACTCTGATCGCTAACTGGGAGAAATCTGGCCTGTAACTGGGAGAAAATCTGGTCTTTAACTGGGAACATTCTGATCTTGAACTGAGGGGATTCAGGGCTTTACCTGGGAGAAATCTGGTCTTTAATTGGGAGAACTCTGGTCTTTAACTGATAGAAATCTGGTCTTTAACTGAGAGAAATCTGGTTTTAATAACCAGGAGAAATCTGATCCTTAACTGGGATAACTCTGGTCTTTAACTGGGAGAAATCTGGTCTTTAACTGAAAGAAATCTGGTCTTAATCACTGGGAGAAATCTGGTCCACAACTGAGAGAAAACTGGTCTTTAACTGAGACAAATCTTGTCTTTAACTGGGACAAATCTTGTCCTCAACTGGGAGCACTCTGATCTTTAATTAGGAGAACTCTGGTCTTTAACTGAGAGAAATCTGGTCTTAATAACCAGGAGAAATCTGGTCCTTAACTGGAAGAACTCTGGTCTTTAACTGAGAGAAATCTGGTCTTTAAATGAAGTCAGCATCACATTCAGAACAGATGTGGAATACCACAACAGGCATCCGTGCTAATATTGGGAATATTGGCCAGGGTTTCTGTTCCTCATTGTGATGTGCTTCCTGGTCTAGGCCCGAAACGTCAGCTTTTGTGCTCCTGAGATGCTGCTGGGCCTGCTGTGTTCATCCAGCCTCACATTTTATTATCTGCAATAAAATGTTGTTGTTTGATGGTCTGAAAGATTAAAAGAAAATCCCAACTGATTGCAACAGTAACTAACATGCAATATTTGTCAAACAGAAGGAAGCCATTCAGCGCATTATAGCTGTGCCAGGTCTTCAAAAACCAGAGGAATATTAAAAAAAAATGACAACAATGTGAAAAGCTATAACATTACCGGGACGACACCGATCAGTTTGTGCAACTCACTTCCCACCACTGCTGCTCCACCTCTGCTTTCGTGAGTTCGATGATATCCCCTAAGAGCAACTTCAAAGCAGGTCCGAAGGCCACTGGTGGAGGAGGCATCCCAAAATATTCTTGGCTGACTTCTGTTTTGGGTAAACCTGAGACAAGACGATAGGAGATGAAAACCTTTCAAACCTCTCGGTAGATTGCTAACTATACAATGTGTCAAGTTTTATCTTCCTCTCAATCATTCTTTTCCTCCCATTAACCTTTAATGTCCTTTAATACTGATTGAAAGAAAAATGGCTAGAATCCAGCTTTTGATTAACAATCACATTTCACAGGGCTCAATTATTTACTCACGCTCAAAAATGAATATTTTGTGCAATTGATATATTCAGAAGTAATATTATTTATGAATTACTGCCACACAACGATTTTTTTTATATTCTGTGCTTTCTAGGACATTTTGCAAGATAACTCCCAACAAAAGAAATGTCTCTTTTTTTACAGCAATCTCAACTTCTGATCTACTTAAGATTGACTTGTGCCTTGATTTAGCAAGGCCGTGGTCATCATTCCTCTAACTTTGTTGTCTGTTCTTCGCAAATTGCAAAGTTCCCATCTTCCACTCAGCTGGATTCTAAGATGTACAGAGATCATGATTCATTGTTCCATTTCCTATTTTATTCATGCTGCTTTTACAATTCTGAGGAGGTTGGCACATCCGACAGGATAGGACTTCACTGAAGCACATCTGGGTGTATGAGACAGATAGCCCAGAGTGAGCAAGATTGCCATCTCTCAAGAATGTACATACTCATCACTAGAACTTTAATCGCAATGATGAGAGATTATAATTACCTGAGGTTCTCACTTTTTGATGTAACTTATTCCCTCCAGGAAGCTCAACAGTTATTGACTATTCCATAGAACATAAAACATAGAACATAGAACAGTACAGCACAGAACAGGCCCTTCAGCCCACAATGTTGTGCCGACCATTGATCCTCATGTATGCACCCTCAAATTTCTGTGACCATATACATGTCCAGCAGTCTCTTAAATGACCCCAATGACCTTGCTTCCACAACTGCTGCTGGCAACGCATTCCATGCTCCCACAACTCTCTGCGTAAAGAACCTGCCTCTGACATCCCCTCTATACTTTCCTCCAAACAGCTTAAAACTATGACCCCTCGTGCTAGCCATTTCTGCCCTGGGAAATAGTCTCTGGCTATCAACTCTATCTATGCCTCTCATTATCTTGTATACCTCAATTAGGTCCCCTCTCCTCCTCCTTTTCTCCAATGAAAAGAGACCGAGCTCAGTCAACCTCTCTTCATAAGATAAGCCCTCCAGTCCAGGCAGCATCCTGGTAAACCTCCTCTGAACCCTCTCCAAAGCATCCACATCTTTCCTATAATAGGGCGCCCAGAACTGGATGCAGTATTCCAAGTGCGGTCTAACCAAAGTTTTATAGAGCTGCAACAAGATCTCACGACTCTTAAACTCAATCCCCCTGTTAATGAAAGCCAAAACACCATATGCTTTCTTAACAACCCTGTCCACTCTGGTGGCCATTTTAAGGGATCTATGTATCTGCACACCAAGATCCCTCTGTTCCTCCACGCTGCCAAGAATCCTATCCTTAATCCTGTACTCAGCTTTCAAATTCGACCTTCCAAAATGCATCACCTCGCATTTATCCAGGTTGAACTCCATCTGCCACCTCTCAGCCCATCTCTGCATCCTGTCAATGTCCCGCTGCAGCCTACAACAGCCCTCTACACTGTCAACGACACCTCCGACCTTTGTGTCGTCTGCAAACTTGCTGACCCATCCTTCAATCCCCTCGTCCAAGTCATTAATAAAAATTACAAACAGTAGAGGCCCAAGGACAGAGCCCTGTGGAACTCCACTCACCACTGAACTCCACTCACCATGCTGACCACATGAATTTCATTCAAAATCCAATTTACTTTCCCTAACAAAAATGACCAGGTACTTTTTCACTTTAAAAACAAATTTCATAGCTGGCTTACGACAAGCAAAAATTCAAGCTGCTTCAAGACTTGGGCTCATTAGTACCAAATAACATTCACAGCAAGTAAGGACCATCTCCAAGGAGAGAGAATCTAACCATCACCCCTTCACATTTGATGCTATTATCATCAATGAATCCCTTACTATCAACATCCTGGCAGTTACCATTGACCAGAAACTCAACTGGGCCAGCCACATAAATACCAAGTCAGAGGCTAAGAGTAACTCTCCTCCTGACTGCCCAAAGCCTACAATGCACAAGTTTGGAATGTGAAGGAATACTCCCCACTTGCCTGGATGAGTGCAACTCCAACAACACTCAAGAAGCTCGACACTGTCCAGGACAAAGCAGCCCGCTTAATTGGCACCACATCCGCTAGCATCCACTCCCTCCACCCACCAACACTCAGTAGCAGCAGTGTGTACTATCAATGAAGAGCTGTAGAAATTCTGCAAAGCTCTTTAAGCAGAAATCTCCAAATCTGTCACCTTTGCCACTAGAAGGACAAGGACAGCAGATGCATGGGAATATTATCACCTGCAAGTTCCTCTCCAAGCTGCTCAACATCCTACTTGGAAATATTTCACTGTTTGTTCAGTGTCACTCAAAATGCTGGGATTCCCTCCCTAATTGGCCAGCATGACATTGTGGGCTGAAGGGCCTGTATTGTGCTGTGCTGTTCTATGTTCTAATGGCATTTTGGGTCAACCTACGGCACACGGACTGCAGCGGTTCTAGAAGGCAGTATAGCACCACCTTCTTCAGGAGCAACTAGATATGGGCAATAAATGCTGGCCCCAGCCAGTGATGCCCACATCCCATGAAAGGACAGAAGAAAACATGGCCTCTCTCCCAGCGACATTAGCTAGTTTATCACAATTCAGATTGTATCTCAATCAGATTTCTCATAATATTTGCAAAAGGTTTTACCCGCTGCTTTCTGTTCATCCCAGAGCTTGCTGAATTTACAAATGTTTATTCCACTTATGTGATGCTGTAAGGTGCTTTAACCAAACTGGGTAAGATGCTTACCTGTTTTAGCTGCACGACTTGGAGCAATTCTGTTACTTTTACTCTGCAACGGAGAATATTTTGCATTTAATTTATTAGGTGGCAAATCTAATATTATTAATCGCAAGATTAATAATAATATTTGTTGTGATCCCAGTTAATGCTAATACTTGACAAACCATATCCCAGACTGAAATCTGGCCAGATAAATCATTATTTTTGTTTTAATTTGATGGTCTTTCACTGAAGAAAAAAGCTCAAAATGTTGCAGATTTATTTCTTTAGTAGTAAAAGAGAAATTTATTGAACAAAAGAAATGAAGATAAAACCAAATTATTTATGTATAACACAACTCTAAAAACATGAAACACAAGTTAAAAATAAAACCCCATTCATCCTAAAGTGCTCATGCCAAAAAGAACTCCCTATCACCCCATGGGGCTTAATTTAACAACCAAAAGAACTGTGGATGCTGTAAATCAGGGACAATAACAGAAGCTACGAGAAAAGTTCAGCAGGTCTGGCAGCAACAGTGAAGAAAATGATCAGAGTTAACATTTCTTCATAGATGCTGCAAGACCTGCTGAGCTTTTCCAGCAACTTCTGTTTTTGTTGGGCTTAATTTAAAATTGGCTTCAACTCCCAGCTTTGAGAATATGACAACAACGTCTTGGAGCTTGTATGCAATTGATCTTAACTTTTGTCACCTTCAAGTAACCACTTCAGGGTTTTACACAAACACCTCTGGTCAGGAACTCTTACTAAACTCCTTACATTGAGATAACCTATTTTAACACATTTAAACTATTTTGTCCCTTTCTCTAGTTTTAGCCAAGAACCCTGAAAAATGGCCCCAAACTGAAATTAAAATGTTTTTTCTTCCCAAACCATGGGTGTTATCCCAAGGCCAAGAAAGTCCAGAATGTTCTATCTAAAAGACTATTGCACCATATTGTTTATTCAGTCATGAATTCTTCCAGTAAAAACCAACAAAACTTTCCAGCAAGTCTCTCTCTCTCCCTGTCTCTCTCTCTCTCTCTCTCTCTCTTTCTCAACTTAAGTTTTGAGATAAATCACCAGGCTACAGAAATACTGACAAGTTAATTATTAAACTTCATTATACACAAAGAAAGCACTTATGCCATAAGTTCAAATTTTTAAAAATCCAAACTCAAAAATGAATTATATTGAAAAATATAAACATCAAAAACCTTACATTAATAATAACACAAAGAATGTTTTCGGGGTCCTTTCAAGATTTATTCCATTGTAGTTCCATCGCTCTCCCATTTACTGCTAAACTGCACCCCCCCCCTCCCAACCCACCCATTTTCTTGTGGCCTATGTGACACTTTCCCAGGTGGCCACTCCTGGTACCTTGTGATTTTCGCCACTGACTGGGTGTTTTCTGAGGTAGTTCACTGACACCAATCCTCATCTGTCCTTGCTTTGCCTTAGACATACCCCTGTGATTAGTGATAAATGATACACTGCCGTAGAGAACCTACAGAAGGGCCAGTTCTTAGATGGTAAGAAGGTGTATTGTACAACAGAAATATGTACAACCACTTTTGCTCAGGGGTAATGACTAGGGTGTTGGGGATTTGGTACAGATCCATCTGCTCCCTCTGAAACCTAGAGTGCCCCCACCCACAGACTAAGAGCAACATTGGACAATGAGTGGAGCCAATGGAACAAGAACATTATCCCTTTCAGAACCATTACCTTTACAACACCTCCCTCTAAAATGACCAGATAATCTCTTCAATCTCACCAGCCTCTTGATGGTTTTACATTATTTACAGTAAAATACGTAATAGAAGCAACAAATACTGAGTTAGAAATTCACAAGTACCTTGGTTAAAGTTGATGATCCACTATCTGTAAATAAACAACATGAGTAAGATTTAAACCACGATATTTCTGATATTCCTGATCAATGATTATTTCATCAATGAGACGATCATTATTACTATGATCTCTATTGCAATGCACAGGCAAGGCTATGGACCGAGTGCTGGAAAATGGGTTTAGAATAGTTAGGTCATTAGTTTTAATCAGGTCAGAAGTCACATGATGCCAGGTTATAGTCCAACAGGTTTATTTGAAATCACGAGCTTTCGGAGTGCAGCCCCTTTGCCACTCCACGTGACAAAGGAGCAGCACTCCGAAAGCTTGTGATTTCAAATAAACCCTGTTGGACTATAAACTGGTGTCATGTGTCGTCTGATCTTGTCCACTCCAGTCCAACACCGGCACCTCCACATCATGGTTTGGACCAGTGCACACACACTGGGTCTTTCTCATGCTGGAGATCTCGATGATTCTGCCTAATATTGGCTATAGCACCAGGAAGACCTCGTCTTCCAATGTATCTGTTCCAACCACAAGGGCAAACAGTGTCTCAGTGTGAAGCCTCTACCAAAGACCAGCACTTCTGACAATGTAGCACTTTGTGGGTACTGAACTGGAGTATCTGTGGTATAGAT
This sequence comes from Stegostoma tigrinum, assembly GCF_030684315.1. Taxonomy (NCBI): domain Eukaryota; kingdom Metazoa; phylum Chordata; class Chondrichthyes; order Orectolobiformes; family Stegostomatidae; genus Stegostoma; species Stegostoma tigrinum. The sequence continues at coordinate 20,254,816 of NC_081388.1, forward strand.
GTTGTGTTCAAATCTCTGGAGTAGGACTTGAATCCTACCGAAACTGATGCCGGGGGGGAAGAGTGTCATACCTGTGAGGCAAACCAGACAATAGTAGTAAGCCCCCAGCCAATCTGCAAATCTCACAATATCAGGAGGTTGAAAACAAAAATAAATAGCTGGAGATCACAACGGGTCAGGCAGCATCCATGGAGAGAGAAATCAAGACATCGTTTCGAATCTATACAGCTCTTCATCTGAACGTTAGCTTGCACTTTCTCCACATTTGCTGCCGATCCACTGTGATCTCTAGCATTTTCTGCCTTCAGTACAGATTCCAGCATCTGTGGTATTTTGCTCCTACAATGGCAGGAGTCTGCTTGTTACAGCAACAGCTCACCATCAGTCCTGATCAGGTTAAAGTGGTTAGATTGGTCAGACCTTTAGACCCACTGGGCAAATGATTTGATATAAAAGGACAATGCAAATAAGATAAAGAATTGTGGATGCTGGAGATCTGAAACAAAAAGACAAATTGTTGGAAAGACTCATCATGAAGAGTCACTGGACTCAAGATGTTAACTCTGCTTTCTCCGTGCAAATGCTGCCAGACCTGCTGAGTTCCGCCAGCAATCTCAGTTCCTGTGTTACAACACATCATCTTACCTTGCCTTCCACATGGAGAGACCCTCCCTAAACATTCTTTGTGAGCCGCAGACTTGCACTTGCTGCAACGATAACCCTGAAAGAAGGTGCCCCTGTTGGGTGACAGGATAGAGAGACACCATTGATTTTGGACCAATGTCATTGTTAAACATGCAGACCTTGATTAGATCATAAAGAGTTCTGGGCATCCATATGACAAAAAAGATATACAGGCAAGTGCAGGAAAAGATTAACTGAAAGGTTCTGCTCATTGGGAAAGCTTAGGGTCCCTTCTCAAGAAATAATGCTGACACTCAATGGTTTGGCTGGAAAGCTGCGTATCAGAGCTTGTGCGGTCACTGGCCTACCCAGGGCTAGCCTTGGCAACAAACATTGATACATAAAACATACCTTTGTAATTCTCAGAGTTACTGCAGGTGGCAATAGTGAGCAGTACAGCTCACCATTCTTCTGTCACACCAACTGCAGGAATCAGGCTCACTCGCAACTTCAGCAATCCGCAACCTCCCATTTTCTTTATAACATTTACATTCCATTGATACTATAGTGATTGTGCTGAGGTCAGCCAGGTGGTTTCTGATGAAGGGGCTAGGCCTGAAACGTCAGCTTTTGTGTGCTCCTGAGATGCTGCTTGGCCTGCTGTGTTCATCCAGCCTCACATTTTATTATCTTGGAATTCTCCAGCATCTGCAGTTCCCATTATCTCTGATAGAATATGAATTCCCTGACTGGGGCTGTTAATCTGGCCCAGTCATGGAGCTCTGGCTGACAGATATAGACACGAGTGTCAGAGGTTCTGTTCACTCTAAGAGCTGGCTCTGAGGGAGCTGGGTCAGTGTCAATGTCACGCCATGTGTAAATAAAGAGTGACTTGGTGATGGGATACAATCCCCTGTGGAGTTATTTCAGACACTATAATATTTCTCCCTTGTTATTGTAGAGTAAACATTTGCACAATGCATTTTTTAAAATATCTGAGTATTTGGAGAATCACAGGAACTCTAAGACATAAAAGCATCTTTGTAAAGGATCGCCTTTACTCTGTAGGTTTTGCTTCAGCAAATGGACCAACTAGGTCCTCATTGCAAATCGCAGCACGGGTCAGCAGGAAGGGAGTTGGGAACACCCTGCAGCCATGAGGAAGGTGGTGAGATGGGTTCAGATCAGGCTAGCCCAGCAGGACTGCCTATTACCCCTGTCAACATTAATCTTTATCATCAGGGCCCATACCTGAGTAACATCTGGCAAGCCTTGCATGTCGCTGACTCTTCAAACGAGTGCATCTGAAAATCGTGGTTGTTTGAACTCCCATTCTCTGGGAAGATGTTCGATCTAAGAAATAGTTCACAATCAGAAACCTGGAAGCTGGAGTAGGCCATTCGGCCATTTGAGCCCGCTCCGCCATTCAGTATGATGACAGCTAATCCTCTATCTGAGCTCCATATGCTGGTTTCTGCCCCATACACCTTGATGCCTTGAAAACCTAAGACAAAAATCAATCTCTTCCTTGAGCACATTGAGTGGTTGGCCTCAACATATTTCTGTGGTAGAGAATTCCACATGCTCACTACCCTCTGATTGAAGAAATGTTTCCTCATCTTAGTGTCCAGTGGTCTACCCCATGTCCTGGAACTGTGCCCCCTGTATCTAGATTCCCCACCCAGCGAAAGCATCCTCCATCCCGTCTGTCCAACCCTGTTAAAATTTTATATGTTTCAAATAGATGCCCTCCTTATCTTTCTAAACTCCAGCTTAGAAGGGAAGCTGATAAATGTATTGGAACTCTTCCAATGTTAGTCAACAATAACAACACATTGAGGTTATGTGTCATCGTAAATGTTAGAAAATACCTAAAGGCATTTCACGGGTCTGCTATAAAGCAAAGTCTAAGGCATTTAAGGTGAAGTAGGGGTCAATGATTAAAAGCTCAGCCAGGGTATACATTCCTGTTCTTGTACATTTGACCAATCACATTTTAGACTTGAAATGCCAGAGCCTCATGGAGTGGATTCCTGTGAGCTGAGGGCCTCTCAAAATGCAAGGTTATGATTGGGATCTTGAGGTCGCGAGAGGGCAATGGGCAGCATGACTGAATGAGAACAGCTGAGCTGAGACTCTCTAAGAGACTTACACACATCCAGCCTCTTCCCCTGCCACTCACTCTTGCAGGTGACCCCTTCACCTCCACTCTCCGCTTCTACCCCAAATCTCCTCGGATCTTGTTCAGGGCTGTGACAATCTTTACTCCTCAAACTGGTGTCACAGCGGGGAATGGTTTGGGAAAAGTGCCTTGTGTCCAATGGACTGATACATTGCTATGTGTTACCTAACTGTAATGAAGCAGTGAATGTGGCAGCTCATTCATTCTATGTAGTCACATCATAATTAGATCCTACCTCTTTACAAATGATGTAAACTAGAAACAATGGGTTTTAGGGATCATCTGAGATGTGGAGAGGTTTGAGTAAGGAAATTCCAGAGTTTCAGACCCAGGCAGCTATAGACACAATTACTAATAGTTAGGTAATTAAAATATATTTTTAAACTCTGGGATTCTTCCCTCAACTACATTGCCTCTGTCTCCTCCCCGAAGACCATCTACCAAGATTTGAAAGCACACCCACAGCTTGCTTCTGTATGTAACATTAAGTAACAGGAATAAGCTGTTCAGCCCCTCAAACTCATTCCACCATGTTAACCTTCTCCACCATACTTTGACTCCACACCCCTCAATACCCTTCTCCGAAAATCAATCACATACTTGAAAGTTCTGATTGCTCCTCCAGCAATTACGAAGAATTCCAAATTCCTGCCACACTTTGTATAAGGTATGTCTCTTAAATGGCAAGCTGTAATCCTTTGATTTTGTCCCTTTGAGTTTTCCCAGAGACAAAATCGCCTTAAGTATCTATCTGATTGAATCCTGTCGTGAAGTACACTCTGCAGCCCTCTTACGTACAAAGATTCCTAGCAAAAGTCATGCAATGTACAGTAACTTTGGTGATTATGTCCAGAGGTGTGGTACCGAAACAGAAGTGGCAATCCAGGTCCAAACTAATGTATGGCCTCTTGTTTTTGGCATTCTTGTCTGATTTTGGCACCTCTCTGTTTCATGGCAGTCCACAATCACCTTTTTGCACAACATACTCAGACAATTCTACGGCCAGGCCCCGTTCGCTCATCAGTCTTCCGGATGGTAAACTTACAAAGCCATCTCAAACTGCTCCAGCCATTTCTTCTTCAGCTCCCTGGTCTTGAAGAAGAACTCATAGCCATGTTGGCCATGAGCCTCAATTAGTAGGAACATATGGCTCCACTAGAAAGATACAGAGAATGGGGACAGGTATTAGTAAGACTTGCAGTTACAGAGAAGATTTTCACATTAAGCTAATTAATCACATCATTATTAATTGCTTCTAAATGCATTAACTGTGGCACGAGATGTGTTTGCTGGTCAAATTCTCTGTCCAGAGAGTAGTCAGATTATTAGACCTCAAGAATCCGTAAGGTGTAGGATCAGAAGTAGGCCATTCAGCCCATCAGTTCTGCTCCACTATTTAATGAGATCATTGCAGATCTGATAATCATCAGCTCCACTTGCCTGCCTTTACCCCATAATCTTTACTTAGGCCCTTACTGCTTCAAAAACTACCCACCTCAACACTGAATGTATTCAATGGCTCAAAGAATCAAACAGATTTTCTACCTTCTGCAGGAAGAAATTCCCCATCATCTCTGCCTTACTCTGAGATTTTGCCCTCTAGTCCAAGGGTCTCCTCTCTCGAGGAGCATCAATGTCTCAGCATCTACCCTGTGAAGTCTTCAAAGAATCTCGAAAGTTCCAATAGGGCTGCCTCTCATTTTTTTTAAACTCCAATGAATACAGATCCAATCTACTCAACCTCTCCTTATGCGACAGTCCATCCATGCCCAGGATCAACTTAGTGATACCCTGCAGTGGTATGCCTCCAATGCATGTACGCTTTTCCTTAGATAAAGGGACCAAAACTGTTCATGGTTTCTCAGGGTTGGACTGACTATTTATGTAGCTGCAGCAAGACTTCTCATTTTTACACTCTATCCCTTTGACCAGTTATTGCTCGGGTACGTCCTTCCTTTAGTGCAGTGACCAGAACTGCAGACAGTACTCCAGGCAGAGATAACAAGGTGTGGAGCTGGATGATCACAGCAGGCCAAGCAGCATCTTAGGATCAGGAAAGTTGACATTTCAGGCCTGGACCCTTCAACAGAAATAGGGGACGGTTCTGAAATAAATAGGGAGCGAGGGGAAGGCGGATTGAGGATGGATAGAGGAGAAGATAGGTGAAGAGGAGATGGACAAGTTCAAGAGGCAGGGATGGAGCCAGTAAAGATGAGTGTAGGTGGGGAGGTAGGGAGGGGTCAGTCCGGGGAGGACGGACGGGTCAAGGGGGCAGGGCCTCCTCCCTCCAGTACTCCAAGCAGGCCTAGCTCAACCAGAGCCACCCTGCTTCTCCATCAGAACTTCCCTCCTGTGCCTGAGCCTAGATCATCAGTCGTGGAACAGCCACAGCATTGCCTGGTGTACAGTTACCAGTTTACCAGCTAGTGGAACAGCTAAAGATGCTGACTCGGGATGGTTTATCACTGAGGACAGCCACCATGGCCGAATATCTATCTAGCCATTAAAAGCACGAGGTTGCTGAGAACTTATGTGCAGTACATGTACCTTTTTGGTCTCTTTGCTTCCCATTGGGTCATCCCTTGTCTGATAATACTGTAGGTCAATGATTTCTTTCATTTCATAATTCTCTCCTTTGCGTTTGCAGATAATAACAGCTTTATCGAATAAGAACACATACCTGTAGACAAAACATCATTAGTGGCTACAAGGTAATGACTAATAAAGCAGGAACACTTATCGTACAATCATAGTTAATCTGTTGTTATGAACATACAATTACTATTAGCTCAGCTCATTCATACATTCTACTTTATTACAATGCCAGAAGAATGGAATGAATCAAGAGGCCATTCAGCCCATCTTCTTGAGTTCTCTGCCCAAAGCCTAATCCAAACCACAATACCCCTATCATATATAGGGCAAGGAGGCAGCTCCTGAATTCGGGACAGTCAGAACAGAAACCCCATCTTATCCAAGGAATGATGTTCTAGCTGTGGAGGGAGTGCAATGGAAGTTTACCAGACTGATTCCTGGATGTAGGACTGATGTAAGAGGGCAGACTGGATTCGGTAGGAGTCTATTCATTGACATTTAGCAGAATGAGGGAGGATTTTATAGAAATATACAAAATCCTAAACAGGGTAAACACAAGAAGGATGTTCCTGGCAACATCCAAAACCAGGAGGTCACAGTCTAAGGACAAGGAGTGAGCCATATAGGACTGAGATGTGCTGAAATATCTTCACCCAAAGAGCGGGGCGCCTGTGAAATTCTCTGCCACAGAAAATGGCTGAGGTCAATACATTGAATGTTTTCAAGAAGGAGATTGATATCGTTCTTGGGGCTAAAGGCATCAAAGAATATGGAGAGAAAGTGGGAGCAGGGGTTTAACTTGGAAGACCAGTCATAATCATACTAAATGATGGAGCAAGTTCAAATGATTGAAAGGCTTATATTCCTGCCCCTATTTTCTATGTTTCTATGAACTCTGTGTTATTGGCACTAATTTGATCAAGATGGGCGATTCAGCTAACTAGTCAACCCTGTAGCTATGGCAGAAGGGAGGTAATGGCCTAGTGGTGTTATCACTGGGCTATTAATCCAGGCACCTCTGAGAACCTGGGTTTGAATCCCACTGTAGCAGATGGTGGAATTTGAATTCAATAAAAATCTGGAATTAAGAGTGTAATGATGACTGTTGGGAAAATCCCATTTGGTTCACTGCTGTTTGGACTACACGTGACTCCAGACCCACACAGCAATGTGGCTGACTCTTAACTGGGATGGGCAATAAATATTGATCTAGACAGCGATGCCCATACCCTGCAAATAAAAAAACAAATACACTTTTAGTGGCATGTTACAAACCAGAGCTATGGATACTCATGGTAAACCTTTTCCCCAAAATTCTTCAGAGTATTTTATCATCTTCAGCTGTACCTTCAAAGAAGAAGAGCACTCACCGATCCTGTTTGGAGCGTTTGTCCACAGTCATTAAACGTAGTTCTCCATCTATTTTGGGTCGGCCGTAACCAGCCAGTGACTGGTTCTAGGATGTGACAGAACAGTAATATAAAATGTCAGACAGATACTTCTTTTCAGTGAAATGTAGTTTTCTCAAATAAAGAGATGGCTGTGCTCTGACTGGCTCCTCTATTGTCTTGCTGAAGGTCATCAGAGGTCTGTTTCAGCTGGTAGACTGAGCCCAGATGAACAGGAAATTGCCCTGTTCTCAGTGAGTAACTGACTGTCCCACTGCATGATTGCTGGATTATGTAACAGAATTGGAAGTGGTCATTGAATATGCAGCCTGGTTGACTCAATACCACAGCATGTTTTGTGTTCAGACACTCAACCCCTTTGAGGAGCCAAGACCGCGGTTTCTTCTGAGAAACCATACTGAATCATTGGGCAGAAAGAAAGGCCATTTGGCCTGCTGTGATAGTGCTAGCTCTTTGGTAGAGCTTTCCTATTGGGACTCCTGCTCCTCCAACACTTTCACAACACAGACTGGCTTCGAAATATTTGACCATTTGCTAGTGTTGGACCAACTCTGAAACACATATGTAACTGTTCTGGCACAGGGTTTTCAATGGTCTCTACTTCAGACACTGGAGATTGTCAAATCTATCTCTTTCTCTCGCTCTGTATTAAGCTTCAAACAACAACCTGACTAACATTATTAGACATTTCTTGAAGCTTTTATCAACTTCTGACTCACCAGATTTTCTATCGATAACTGGAAACTTGTGATTTGTTTGAGAGTTTCACTGTCACGTTTCACTTCATTTACACATTGGGCCAGATCCTAAAGAAAAGGAAATGAAAACAGATAAATACAAGCGTGTTCCTCAAGTAAATCCTCACATATTGGACAGAAAGCTGGAGGTCGATGTCCACTCACCCTCATCGAATCCAGCGCTGTCCGGAGGTTCCCCTGTTCCGTTTTGTCAGTGGTGTGTTTCACCAGCTCCTGTAACGACACATCAGAGAGTCTCTGTTAACCCAGCAATATCAACGTGACCACTCCAATTCATAGAGCCCAGCCCAGCTTGGACATACATAGGATGTTCCTTCATCATCACTGGGTCAAACCCGTGGAACTCCTTCCCTGACAGCAATCAGCAGGGCCCTCCCACATGGACAATAGCTCACCACTGCCATCTCCTGGGTAACTAAGGCTGAGCAATAAATTCTGGAGATGCCTACTTCCTGACAATTACTAAAAACAAGTCATTTTTCCCTCCCTGAATATTGGAACATCTTGTGATTCTTGATGTAGAACAGACAGCAGACATGTGATCATTCTCTCATAATATTCTCTTCCGATCTCTTCCATCAGGCAGAAGATACAGAAGCTTGAACACACGCACCAACGGGTTCAAAAACAGCTTCTTCCCTGCCATTATTAGACTGATGAATGGTGCTCTCTAATGATAAATAACGTTGACCTTGCTTTTGTGCGCCTCCTGTGCAGTGTAGCCTTGTATGCCTCACTCTGTCTAAGCGCCCCTTAATCTGTATGTCCTTGTTTGCTATGAGCCTGGACAACTCGCAAAACAGAACTTTTCACTGTGCTTAGGTACACGTGACAATAATAAATCGAATCAAATCTTCAGCTAATAAAGCAGAAATCATGCAAGCTTGCTTGACCAGAAGGCAGTAAGGCTGCTACAATGCCCACGCATACCTATCTTATTGTAAAACTAATCAGGAGCAGGAAACATGCTTGCTTTTTCTATTTCCTTTCAAGCTCAGAGGTGCTAATTACTCCAAACCTTCCAGCACATTGTCTGAGATCCAGCAAATTGTCACACGTGACCTTCCTGACATTTGTTAACTCAGGAGAAGAGAAATTGAAATTGCTCATCTCATTACAATCTTGCTTTGTGCTCCTGGTAAAGGCCGGTTCTGCCTCCCTGAGGTTCACAGAAGGCTGGAAATTGGCAAATTAAGAAACAAAATTAGACCATTCAGCCCCTCGAGTCTGTTCTGCCATTTAGTAAGATGATGGCTGATCTCATTGTAGCTTTAAATTGACTTTCCTGCCTGCCCCTTTCACTGCTTGAATCCCTCCACGTCTACCTTAAAAATATTCAAAGATGCTTCTACCATCTCGAGCGTTCCAAAGTCTTGCGAACCTCCAGGAGAGAACATTTTGCCCAATCTCTGTTTGAAATGGGTGACCGTTTATTTTGAAACTGTGTCAGTTTTAAATTCTCCCAGACAAGGAAATATCGGCTTTACACCCATCCTGCTAAAACCCAAGAGATGAAGGAGAGAGAGACTGCTAACCAGCCAGAATTGTAGACCTCTGCAAAATTGGCTCAGATGGGAAGTATTTCCACAACGAGAAGGATAACATTTCCAATGTTTCCTTGCAATGTCTACCTGAAGCAGAAGGTGATACTTGAGGACTCTTTGCATGGGTACCATCAAGAGATCTCGTAGGGTGAATCGTCCGTTGTTCGCTCTGTTGGAACATTCCTGATAAAAAAGAATAAACAGGGGGAAACTTACACTTCGTTTCTGCCCTTGGAATAAGTAGGAGGTGGATTTATGAGAAGGCTTTACAAAGTGAGTCTCATCATCAAGATCTATTCTTTACAGAACACAATCTCATCAATGGGGCCCATTTCGGAGGCACAAAATCCCATCCAATCCCTTCTAACAGAGCTATCTCCCCAGAGGACACCCCTCCTAATTTTACTTCACCTTTAGGGAAGGAAACTGCCGTTCTTACCTGGACTGGCCTACATGTGATTCCAGACCCACAGCAATGTGTTTGACTCTCAACTGCTGTCTGGACAATTAGGGATGGGACAATAAATTCTGATGTCCAAAACCCATGAATGAATTTAAAAAAACAATCATTTTGTTTTCAACTATACAAAACTTAATCTCCAAAAATATATCATTCACGGAATATCATGCCACCCTCATTCAAATGCAGTGTGTCCACCCTGTCTCTGAATATAATTTGTGCTTAGTTCCAAGGATCAACATTTCTGTGGGTGGAGCAGAACGGTACAGGTAGGGGTCCTTACAGTTAAAGCTCAGTATGATTGGTCATTCCCCACTTTCTGAAGGAGACTCACTTTAGACTCAAAACCTTAACGCTGTTCTCCTCTCTGTACATGCTGCCAGACCCACTAAGTTTCTCCAGCACTTTCTGCTTTTGTTTCAGATCTCCAGCTTCTGTGGTATTCTGCTCTCATTCCCTGAGTTGTGTTGAGGGAGGTGATACAAAGCCAGTTTAACATTAAAGGACAAACGAGAAGCCAATACTATTGTAAATTACAGCCAGACAACTTTTGAACCAGTCCTGGTTGTTGTGAACTTGCTTGCTAATGGGTTTCCCCAGTTTGTTGTTGGGTATGACTCAGTATCAAAGGCTGACATTGGGCTCAGACACAAAGCCATTTGAGGAGCCGAGACACCAAACCCATCTGAGAAAGCACATAGGGTCATTCAGCTCAGAAAGAGGCCATTCAGCCTATCATTGTGCAAGCTCTTCAGTGGAGTTCCTGTCATGTACTTACCCATTTTTATACCATTGTGTATAAGTTTCATATATCTCAGAGGTTTCTAGGTGTGCTTCAAGGTTACTTACCGGAGTTTTAACATGTCTGCGCAATCAGAAAATGTTTGCACTCCTGCTCACAGTTTAACCTCTGTTCAATGAAGCTCTGAGTCCATACCCAGGCTTAACCAATGAAGCACAGCTAGTCAAATCTGTAGTGATTGTAATGAAGTCAGCCAGGTGGCCCTCATAGAATATGAGTTCCCTGATTGGGGCTGTTAATCTGGTCCAATCAGGGAGCCCTGGCTGACAGATATAAACAGGAGTGTCAGAGGTGCTGTTCCCTCTGACAGCTGGCGCTGAGGGAGCTGGGTCAGTGTCAAGGGCACTCTATGTGTAATTAAAGGGTGACTTGGTGATGGGATACTGGCCTCTGTGGAGTTATTTCAAGATCAGTTACCAGACCCACATGACCAAACACAGAACACAACTGAACGCCACGTTTGCTTTTTTTCTAAATTTTAAGGTGTCTAATCCTCTCACCCAAGTTGCTGATATTAAAATTCTGGAAGTTCACAAAGCATCAATCAGCACCCAAACCAGGAAATGTCTGTGAGTGCATTTCAGTTACTGCATAAAAGGTCCTACCTGCAGCTTCATCTGAACATCTTCCCTTATGCTTGCGATCTTATCCAGGTGTTTGGTAGCTGCCTCTACCTGGCTGCAGTATCGGCCATACAGTAACAACCTTTGGGTGACCACGAGAAAGGAGGGCCATTAGTGAGCATAGCAAACCCCGGTTGCTGTCAATTAATGACCATTTTCCTACACATATCACAACTATCAGATGGAAGTAGAATCTGAATGAAGGAGCCACGCACCATTAAATTGATATGTATTGTTTCTTCTGAAAATAAAACAGACTATTTTGATTAAAGGAGCTTGATGTGTTGAACTTGGGTCCTGCTTATTGTACAATTCAACAGTAACTGCATTAAAAATGACTTCATTGGTTAGAAAGTGCTTTAGGGCATCTTAATGTTGTGAAAGTTGATATATAAATTTAACCCTTTCTTTTTAAAACCTTGGCAAGGAGGTTACAATCTCAAAACTGGTGAAAGGTGAACTTTACAGCAAATCAGGGTGTCTTTTTGCAACGAGTAATCAACACCCAAGGACAGGTCAGTGCATGCAAAAGCCCTGAACTCCTTAGGAAGAAGGTCATATGGTGAGATTGTCGAGCCAGTTTAAAGGGACAAGTCACATTAGGCCAAAAATCTCTGCTTTATGTCTACCTTCTAGGCAAATAGTCTTGAAACCAGTTCAAATAAAAATTACAACAGATCTCATTGTTCATGGTGTTACTGACAAGGACCTCTGCCCACCCAGAATCAATTACCACACAATGTAGCAACTTGAACCAAGCTTCTCATCTCCGGGAGTCTGCTTAGAGTGAGTCTGAACCACAGTGGAACAAGGAGATAGGTTTTGGATCCACCAGAGTGGGAATGGTAGCCTTGATGTTAGCTCCAATCCAATTGTGAAGCTGGAAGTCCAGCTAAATGACTCTATAATGTGTCTGAGTTGCTGTGGGACATTCTCTGGCACGTTGCAGCTCTGAGATACGGATACTGATGGTTGGGGCTCCAATGTTCTTTCCATCACACAGCTGACCAGAAATCTCTCACTCTTACTAACATTCAATGGCATGTGTCAGAAGGATTTTGCAGATTGACGCTCAATGTTCTTGGCCACGTTATGAATACACCTTCCTTGATCATCAAGTGGGACTTGAATCAGGGTTAGGGCAAGTGTTCAGTTTAGGGTCAGGGTTGGGGCTAGATTTAGGTTTAGAGTTAGGGTGAGGGTTAGGGTTAGGATTAGGGTTAGGGTTAGGATTAGGGCTAGGGTTAGGGTTAGGGCTAGGGTTAGGGCTAGGGCAAGGGCTAGGGTTAGGGTTTAGGTTTAGGGTTAGGGTTAGGATTAGGGTTAAGGTTTGGACTGGGTTAAGGTTAGGGTTAGGTTTAGGATTAGGGCTAGGGTTAAGGTTAGGGTTTGGGTTAGGGTTAGGGTAAGGGTTAAGGTTAGGGTTTGGGTTAGGATTAGGGTTATAGTTACGGTTAGGGTTAGGTTTAGGGTTAGGGTTAGGTTTAGGGATAGGGTTTCTGGTGTGGCAGTGGGGACCTTACAATAGAGTTAGGGTTAGGGTTAAGGTTTCTGATTTGGAGGCTGGGACGTTACCTACTTCACGATTGTCAGGAAAGAACTGAATTGTCTGATCGCAAAGAGCTCTTGTCTGGGAGTTTGGCTGCCCCAACTGTATGCACGCAAAGACCAAGCACTGGGTCTTGTGAGAGTCCTCATGGTGACTAGGGACACTCAGTAAGGAATTTTGATCTAACCACTGTGTCTGCCAGAAGCTGGATATTGTAGCCCAGGCTGGAAGAGGGCTTTCCAAGTAATAAGTTTTTTTTTACCTGGAATTTTTTCTTAGCATCAATGAAAACACTTTAGGATGTAAGAGCAGAAGCAGAAGGGGTAAGTGAAACTATAACATACTTTTTTATTGGAAGTGATCACATCTCTTTAATCCAATGGATTAATTGACAATTGAGCAGGTAGACACTCACTCACCTTTTCTTGTAATTATTGAAGATTTCATAGAGGTTCTGGGCATTGTTCATTTTAATCGAGATTTGGATTTCCTCCAATAAACTTCTATGCACGTTTAATAGTTCCTGAGGAGAGACGGTTATAAATTAACAATACTGCAAAGCACTTATCACTCATGTCCACAACCAATAGATAAACAAGAGATATCCGAACACAGGGAACCAGCTTCAGCTTTCCCTCAATATTCAGGCATGTGCAGACAGTCACTGAGACTCTCAACGTTTGATAACACAGGCACAAAAGAACAATTGTTCCACTGCAAGAGATTTGCTTCAGAGCCCTAATCCTGATGTTTATCCTATCTTTAATTCTAACGCTAATCCTGACCTATATCCTAACCCTAATCTTGACCTTAATCCTGACCCTAATCCTGATTTTACTCCTGACACTAATCCTGACCTTTATCCTGACACTAATCCTGACCTTAACCCATCATTAAACCTGACTTTAATTCTGATCCTAATTCTGACTCTAATTCTGGTCTCAATCCTCGCCCTAATCCTGACCTTAATCCTAACCCTAACGCTGACTTTAATCCTAACCCTAATCCAAATTTAATTCTGACCCTTATCCTAAACTTAATCCAGATCTTTTTCCTTACACTGACCCTAATCCTAATTCTGATCCTAATCCTAATCCTTATCTTCACCTTAATCCTAACTCAAATCCTGACTTTAACCTTCACCCTAATCCTAATCCTAATCCAAACCCTAATCCTATCTCTACCCCTGGCCTATACACCAAGTTTTCTGCCACTTGCTCTGAAGCTGCCAGTGATGTTTGCTACCCATTTATGCAGGCAACACATTTCACTTTGCTCTTTCTAAACATTCAGTGACAATGGATCCAAGTGCGAACAAGGTGGCTCCCTTTGTGCCTGAAGATGCCTTCTATATACTTTAACACAACCCATCAATTCAGGCTGCTTTTCATGGGAACAGACAATCTGCAGGAGGCCCGTTCAGCTCATCGAGCCAGCTCTGCAATTCAATACAATTACGGCTGATTGAACACTTCAGTGTATTTTACACAGCCCATTCCCCATAACCCTGTATACTGCTGGGAATCAGAAATTTCTTGATTGCAGTCATAAATACACTCAAAGACTCAGCTTCCACAGCCCTCAGTGATGGAGAATTTCAAAGATTCACAATCCTCTGTATTAAAGAAAAATCCTCGTCTCAGTCCTAAGTGGCATCCCCATTATTTTTAATTTGCGCCTCATGGTTTCAGACTCCTGAACCAAGGGATAAATCTTACCTGCATCCACACTGTTTGTCCCCTCAAATGTTTTGTAAGCTTCAATGAGATCACCTTTCAACCTTTGAAATTCTAGAGAATACCGGTGCAGTTTACAGAATCACAGAGTCCCCACAGTGTGGAGCAGGCTATTCAGCCCATTGAGTCCACACCAATCCTCTGAAGAGAATCCCACCTAGACCCACCCTCCCATATTCCTGTATTTTCCATGGCTAACCCACACAGCCTGCACGTCCCTGGACACTATGGCCAATCCACCCTAGCCTGCATATTCCTGGCCACTAGGGGAAATTTAACAAGTCAATCCACCCTACCCTGTGCACTTCTGGACTGTGGGAGGAAACCGGAGCATCCAGGGGATGCAAACTCCACACAGACAGTCACTTGAGGGTGGGATCAAACGCAGGCCCCTGGTGCTGTGGGGCAGCAGGGCTGACCACTGAGCCACCGTGCCACCAGTTTCCCAATCTCTCTTCATAGGACCGTCCTGGCACCCCAGGAACATTGCAGTCTCTCCGTGGCAATGAATGATATCTTGCTTGAGGTAAGGAGACCAATACTGCACATAGTGCTCCGAGTGTGGTATAAACAAGCTCCTCTATAATTGAAGCAAAGCCTCTGTGTTCCATTTCAATGTGAAATTGCTCCAGGTGTAATGGGCCTTAAAGCAGGACTACTCCTGAGCTACATCGTGGAATCATTGAAATTCAGCAAATGTTTCTCTTATCTATTAAAGCACAGTATGAAATGGGCTGATAAGTCATTATGTTCCTGTTGTCCATTTCACTGGAGCTTTATACTCAGAGGTAAGTAGAGATGACCCTCACCAGTTTCCCTGTGGGTACAGGAGCTTTATGATCATGTTTTTTTCAATTCATTCACAGGACAAATGCATTGCTGTCTAGGCCAGTATCATATTGTCCATCCTTAATTGCCCAGCGGGCAGTTAAGAGTCAACCACATTGCTGTGGGTCAGGAGTCACATGTAGGCTAGATCAGGTTAAAGATGGCAGTTTCCCCCCTTAAAGGGCATTAGTGAACCAGATGGGCTTTCCCCAACAATTGGCAATGGATTTATGGTCATCACTAGACTCTTAATTCTAGATTTCCTTTTTTTTAAAAATTGAATTCAAATTCTACCATGGTAGGATTCAGACCTAGGTCACTGCTTTAACAGAACAACAGTTACACCACTAGGTCATTGCTTTCCGAAGATGACTGCAGCCTTATGCTTCCAGCTTAGTTTAAGTTCCCCTGACCATTGTGACGGACAGCACGCAGATCAGTGAGCTGCCTACAGGCCCACGCAGAATCAAACCACAAGCAATTGCACACAGCTTCATGCACAACTGGTATGTGTTTGAAAATGTGAGTCTGTTTACTATTGGTGATCACTGTGTTTGATCTGTTCAGCTTGATGCAATGAAAAGGAAATGCGCTGCCCAAGGGTTTTCCCTTGGAACGACAGCGCAGGTGGGAGATATTTATGATCGCTGAGATATGATAAAGTCTTTGCAGTAAAACCTACATAGCTCTGAGGCACATGATATGCACAACAAACAGCTCTTGTTGTTTATGCGTTTTGTGCAGGCTGAGTCAATGCGTGGGCCATTGACCAGTAAAATTGTGTACTTATTCATTCATTGCCATGTGACAGTGCTATCTCTTTAGTAGGTTATCTTGTCCTTTTTTTTTAAGAGTGAAATTGAACAAGTGGCACTGAGCTGGCTACTGATCACCACTTGAGTAAACAGTTTGGGAGGCCTTGGGATTATTTTTAACTGCAGCCTGAATGGGTGTGGCCAGCTCCCTCAGATCAGGATTACTAAGTAGCATCAGAAGCTATTAGGGTCTCAACAGAATTGGAAGCTTTGATAAATGTCTCCTGGCTGCTACTCTCTTTGAATGTTCTCTTGATGTGCTTTTCCTCCTGGATTGGAGAACTGCATGTGAGAATCTGAGTATGAATGTTTCTAATTGCCAACGAGTATGCTTATGGGATATTACTGTATTGAAACAGTTAATTAGTAATAGTTACTGTATCTATTATTCTGTTAAGTTTTCCAATAGTTACATTATTCTAAATTCCTATTTTTATGGTTATATTTTAACTGCAGTATTTAAATAAATTGTGTTTTGCTTAATAACAAGTAGCTTGACCGGTCACATTGCATCTGGAACAGACACTTTACTTTAGAGTAAGAAAAACTTCATGCAAATATTTTGAGGTGAGTCTGGCCTGATCCACAATATTTGTGTATTGAAATTATATTTATTTAGGCGAAACGGTAGAAGGAGCGAGTGCTGGAAAACTTCCTGATTTTGTTAATGACAATGTTAATTTCAAGTTTTCCCAAATCAGCCCTCCACAACTCAGTTCACTTTGTGCAGTTCCCTCAAATTCACCTCCCTCTGTTCCTGAACAGCTGCCCTCAGTTCCTCAAAGTGAGTGGAGACACATTACTAAGCAGGGCTGCGCGATGGTTTGAAAGGGGGTGGGGTGGCTGGCCGATCTCATTTTCATCATAGAATCCCTACAGTGTGGAAACAGACCATTCGGCACAACAAGTCCACACTGACCCTCTGAAGAGAACCCCACCTCAACCCATTCATCTTCCCTATCTTTATAACACTGCATTTCCCATGGCTAATGCACCTAACCTACACATCCGTGGACACTATGGGTAATTTACCATGGCCAACCCACCTAACCTGCACATCTTTGGACTGAGGGAGGAAACTGAAGTGCCCAGAGCAATCCCATGCAGACACTGGGAGAATGTACAAACTCCACACAGACATTCGCCCGAGGGTGGAATCGAACCCGGGACCCTGGTGCTGTGAGGCAGCAGTGCTGAAGAACCTTCACAATAACACTGATGGAAGAGACATTTTCCTCAACCTGGGTGAACTGCTTTCAAGCTGAACCCTTGAACAAAAAAATCCAGGGACATGTTTTTAGTCATTGCCTGGCCAGTCTCTTTGTCATGTGGATCAGAGGTCAAGCTATGTCCATGTGCACGTCTAGGGCCAATGACCTGGATAGAGAGAGGTGCTTTCAGGGACGGAGCGATCAAGTGGGCAAGTCAACTTGAAATCAATCAACAGATTCAGTTCAGATTGAATCAGTAACAATGGCAAAGGCTGACTTACCTCGATGTTCAGGAATATGTTCTCTAAGTCATATGTATTGAGAAACCGATGTAGAGGCCTAAAAAAATGCTGCAAAAATAGAGACGGAGGCTAGTTTAGAAACCAGTGATCAACACTGACCAGAAGAAAAGACAGGCCCAACACACGTGCTGCACAGTGATTGACCGGGCATCCAAAGAAATTGGCCCAGCATGTCCCATAAGCCCCAGTCCTACCTGATGTATGGACTCTAATGTTTCTGTGTATTTCTCCTCTGTCTGTCTGATCTCTTGAAGGCAGCAATTGCGTTTGTCAAAGTCAGTCATTTTCTGAGGCTGGAATACAGATCCCGGTTAGTATCATGAAGCAAACATTTTTATTCCTGCATTCCGCCCACCCAAAAACAGTTTGTAAAAAAGCTCAAAACTCACTCCGAACCCTCCTCAGGTTCCCCTCACCACCCCCAAAACATCCAACTATTTTCCTTGCTTGGGGGACCAGCTGAATTTGCGTTGAACGATGCCACCAGATTGGAGGTAACGAGAATGAAATGTTTGAGGCCTGTTGCGTGGAAACCATGGCACAGCGAGGCCAGGAGTTGATTTAAGAGCTTCGACATTTAAAAGCCATTTGGCACATCCAGTGGTCATCCAGATCATGAGAGAGGGAGGGAAATCAGCACAAAAATGGAGTGTACATGCATCGGTAAGAGAAGAGGGATGAAAGATCCCTTCGCAGTCTAAGGATCAGTGAGTAGGATTAAACCCTCACTGGTCTGGGAGCAACAGAGCTTCCATCAGGCTCCCCAGCATCTGCTTGCTCTTTTAGCCTGACTGCCTCCGGGATGGGATTCTACGCAGGTCGTGTTGCTGTCAAGTTCCTCAAAATGATTGTCCTCCAGATGGCTGTGCACAGGAACAGGTTCCATCACAGCTCTCGGTGCTGGGAATGGATAAGCATTCAGGGCCAAAGCAGCAAAACTAGAGCAGGGATTCCAGCTTCCAATTGCCCAGCAGGGTCCTCTTTAAGGAAGGGCATATTGTTGACTTGTGGACAGGGTGGGAACTGGGATGTCTTCTGTGCCTGCTCACCCTACCCAATGTGGGGGTATAAAGGTAATGACATTCATTTCTATCCCATTACCCTGTCCATTGCTTTAGAGCTATGTGTTCACATCCCACTGTGGCTGTCGATAGAAATTAACTTCAGTTGTAATTAGTGTGGATTATTAAGTTTGATATTGGTGATTATGACCATGAAGTTATCATCAATTGCCCCAAAATTAGGTTTACTAATGTGCTTTAGGAAAGGTTATCTGCCAATCTTACCCAGTCTATCCTACATGTCACTCCAGGCTCACAGAAATCAATTAGTCAGCAATGTGGTTGAATCTTAGCCTCGCTCTGAAATGGCCAAGCTAGCCAATCAGTTCCAGAGTAATTAGAAAGGGTAGAAGTACTGGCCTTGCCCACATCCCGCCCATAAAAGAACAATTCTTCCTCAGTTACAGGGGAATAGGGATAGAATGACAGCTGCTAAACTGCATACCGCGGCCATCACGCACTCAGGCCTCATCAGGTCTTCGTAAATTTCACCTCCTTCATCATCCTCATTTTCCACACAATCATAAAGGTCATCATCTTCTTCTCCAGTGTCACTGTTGGGACAAAAGTTACGAGATCATGTAAAGAGAGTGGTATCCACAGCTAGGTCCAAAGTCTACCTCAGTAAGGACCTTCCTCCATAGCAATCCATGTACAACAGCTGAGCTTGACTGTGCTTCAGTGTTATACAGTTATCGAGTCATAGAGATGTACAGCACGGAAACAGGCCTTTCGGTCCAACTCGTCCATGCCAACCAGATATCCTAAATGAATCTAGTCCCATCTGCCAACACTTGGCCCATATCCCTCTAAACCCTTCCTATTCATGTACCCACCCAGATGCCTTTTAAATGTTGTAATTATACCAGCCTCCACCACTTCCTCTGGCTGCTCATTCCCTCTGTGTGAAAAAGTTACCCCTCAGGTCCCTTTTAAACCTTCCCCCCTCTCATCTTAAACCTATGCCCTCTAGTTTTGGACTCCCCTACCCTGGGTAAAAGGTGTTGGCCATTCAGCCTCTCCATGTCCCTCAAGATCTTATAAACCTCTATAAGGTCCTTCCTCTGCCTCCGGTGCTCCAGGGAAAATAGTCTCAGCCTATTCAGCCTCTCCCTAAATCCCAAACTGTCAAAACCTGGTAACGTAGCAATCCGAATGGAATGCTGATTAATTGATGCATGGAAAATTCTTATCAATTTAGCTCTTAGCTAATTGGTTTTCCCAGGACAGTGTAGGTACAGAGAACACCCCTTGACTTGCAACTCCCTCAGTGTATATGCTCCTGGCCCAGTGGGAATGCCAGCCTTTTGTGCCAGGTTATAACAAGCCAGACTGAACCAACCAATCATGGCCAACAATAACAGCAATGTGCCTTTATATAGCAACTTTCATACAGTAAAACATCCCAAGTTGACCCATTCCTGGGATGAGGAGGTTATTTTTGAGGCAAGGTTGAGCAGATCAGGCCACTGGAATTTAAGAGAATGAGTGGTGATGTTATTGAAATATGCAAGACACTCTGGCGACGAGACAAGGTATACAGAGGCAAGATGCTTCTGTTGTGTGTACACCTTGCCTTTGAGAAGTTTCACCTTCCAGGATTCCATGCATTTTGTGTACACAACGTTGTAGCACTTCCTAGCTTGGGTTTGCAAAATACACACACATAAATTTGTTGTAATGTCTGCTTCATAACTTATTCTGTGCTTTCCCATTTTAAAACAAAACTAAGCCACAGTATCAATCAGTCCTTGAAGAGAGATTTGATCATTGCGCTATTATCAGCTGGACTGTCTCCTCTTGTGGGATAGACTACAGTAAGAGGTCTCCTTTTAAAGACAGAGATGAAGATTTCTTTTCTTTCAGTGGGCCGTGAGCCTATGAAGTTCTCTTCATCAAAAAGTGGTAGAGGCAGGCCCATTGAATATGTTGAAGAATAAATTTGACAGATTCCAACAGGCAAAGGAATTAAGGGCTATTTGGAAGCAGTTAGAGAACTGGGTTGAAACTACAACCATATCTGCCAAGATCTTATTGCATGGCAGAGCAAATTGCCTAAGGCTGCTCTGAAGTTTGATACTGGAGTTGGAAGGGGTCCAGAGGAGGTTCACAAGTTCACAACTCTAAGGATGATGGGTTTGTCAGTGAGGAGTGGTTAAGGGCTCTGGGTCTGTACTTAATGGAGTTTAAAAGTTTGAATGGGATCTCATTGAAGTTTACAGAATACTGCGAGCTCTGGATAGAGTGGGTGTGGAGATGTTTCCAACAGTAGGAGAGACGAGGATCCAAGAGCACAGAGTGAAGCAACGACACTTTGAAACTGAGATGAAGAGGAATTTCTTCAGCCAGAGGGTGGTGAGTCTGTGGAACATCATTGCTGCAGAGGCCTACAGAGGAATTCATTGAGTGTTTAAGAAAGAGACAGATAGATTCTTGATTAGTAAGGGGAGCAAGGGTTACAGAGAGAAGGCAAGAGAATGGGGTTGAAAAACATATCAGTCATGATTGAATGGTGGAGCAGACTCAATGGACTGAATGTCCTGCTTCTCTTCCCATATCTTGTAGTCTTACTAATTCTGAGTGTCATCATGGTCAGCACAGACATGGTGGGCCAAAGGACCTGTTCCTGTGCTGTACTGTTCTGTGTTCACAGGAGCGTTACCGGACAAAAGTTGACATTGTGCCACATAATGTGTGGATTCGATGGGCTGAATGGCCATCTTAAACACTGCAGGGATTCTGCAATAAGGAGGTATTAGGACAAGTGACTGAAAGTTTGGCTAAAGACGTAATTTTTTAGATGATTGGAAACACCACAACAGGAATGTGTGAATTCAAAGCACAGTCAGTCCACAATGAGTGTTGGTCAGTGGGCAGTGGGTGATCAGTGAATGGGACGTGCAGGTTAGGTTGTAAGCAGCGGGGTTGACAAAATTTCATGTTTGCGGAGGGTGCAAGATAATAATGATGAAGCGCTCTGTGACTTACTCAATGACATCAGAAAGACCACTGTAGATATCATCATCAGCCAAGCTGTCTTCTGTTGGAAAGGAGCTGGAATAAAGACATCGTCTCATCATTTTCCTTACATCTGACATGTAATTCTCTCATAAATATAACAATTGTTTGAACATCCCATTTAGACAATAAGGATTAGCAGAAGCAGCTGAAGATATAGAATTAATGAGAGAGAGAGAAAGAGAGACAGCTGGGCGAAAGGAATAACTTGGCCTCCAAATAAAAATACATTTTTGGAACAACTCAGCCAGTACAAGCTGCCACTGTGAAATCAAAATCTTTAGGCAAAAGCGAAATAATTTGCTTATATTTTCATAAATTTACCAGGTTTTGGAGGGAGTTACATGTAGGTAGGGGCAGGTCAGGAGGATAGGAATACTGCGGTGAGTAACTCACCTCCTGACTCCCCAAATCCTGTCCACCATCTACAAGGCACAAGTCAGGAGTGTGATGGAATACTCCCCACTTACCTGGATGGGTGCAGCCCCAACAACGCTCAAGAAGCTTGACACCATCCAGGATAAAGCAGCCCCCGACTGATTGGCACCACATCCACAAACAGCCGCTCCCCCCACCTCCGATGCTCAGTAGCGGCAGTGTGTACCATCTACAAGGTGCACTGTAGAAACTCACCAAAGATCCTCAGACAACACCTTCCAAACCCATGACCACCTCCATCTGGAAGGACAAGGGGCAGCAGATACATGGGAACACCATCTTCTGCAAGTTCCCCTCCAAGTCGTTCACCATCCTGGCTTGGAATTATATGATTGCTCCCTCACTGTTGCTGGGTCAAAATCATGGAATTCCCTCCCTAAGGGCATTGTGGGGTCACGTACAATCAAATGTTGCACAGTTCAGGAAGGCAGCTCACTATGGTCTTCTGAAGGGGCAATTAGGGATGGTGTGGGGCAATAAAAGTTGGCCCAGCCAGGGACGCTCACATCCCACAAACGACTGAAAGAAAATCTTTATCCGCACTCAGATGGGTGTGAATGGGCATCAGCCTGGAGTGGGACTGGGGTTTTCATCTGACCACATCTCTCCCCTACCCTATTAATACAAAAACATCATTTTACATCATTAACGTAAGGCTGGTTTTAACAGCTGATCACTTCCCCCACCAACTATCACTCTCCCTCAGCGCAATTTGCGAGTTGGCCAGGTTAGTCCTGGAATCTTCAGGAAGTAAAGCCTAATCTGTTGGATCGGGCTGCTAGTAATACCAGGCAGAATAATCACAGCGACAATTTTAAAAAGGCATCGTTTTTGTTTAAAAACCATTTTTGTTAAGGTTTATAGATGCATTGGAAGGGAAGCAGAGTTGATGGAAAATTAGTATTTGTCCAACAGGCCAATGAGGAATCCCCTTCCTTCCCAACTGGCAACAGAAAGTCAGGGACAAGACATTTTGGGCAATCAATAATTTGGGTTTGGGGGACGTTTGAGGTCATGGGATGTCACCTCTAGGAATACCTACATCGAGAGCAGGCAACAGTCACTTTGTCCCGGCCTGTTGTCTCACTCTCTCTAGAGAGTGAGACACTTGTTTCCACTGTCTCCTACAACACAAGCTGTGTTTTTATAAGAATCCCTACAGTGTGGAAACAGGCCCTTCGGCCCAACAAGTCCACACCGACCCTCAGAGCATACCACCCAGGCCCCTATAACCCAGCTAATCTACACATGCCTGGACACTTTGGGTAATTTAGCACGGCCAATCCACCCTAACCTGCACATCTTTGGACTGTGGGAGGAAACCGGAGCACCCGGCGGGATCCCGTACAGACACAGGGAGAATGTGCAAACTCCACACAGACAGTCACCCCAGGGTGGAATCGAACCCGGGTCCCTGGCACTGTGAGGCAGCAGTGCTAACCGCTGAGTGACCTTGGAGAGGACAGTGACTGTGGTTTTGAAGTTAGGAATGAAGAGCATTGGTTTGGTATCTCCGCAGGATATATATAAATGAAAAGACATATTCCCACCCAACCACCACCACACCCCCACCCCCTAGTCCCAGCCTGGTAACACCTTCGATGATCTTCAGAAGACCCAAAGACTTGCGCAATTGCTGCGTTTTTGAAGTGTGGTCACGTGATGTAGAAAAGTCAACGTAGGCACAGCCTGATCCCACAAGCGGCTGTGGACTAAATGACCAATAATATGATTTTATCAATGCTGCTTGAGCGGAGAGAAAAGAAAAACATTCTCCATGGTTTCCTCTTCAGATATTAGCATGAGATCTTGACTTGCGCAGGGAGACAGGATCTTATACCTGTGCCAGGAGGTTGGGAATGTGTGTACCAGCTCCAGGCAGCCCAGACCACAATAAAGGCTGGTACTCCCAGTACAACGTGGAGGGAGTGCGCTCTGTCAGCCAGGCACTAAACAGAGGCCCTCTCAGGTGGACATCAAATATCCCAAAGCAGTAGTTAAAACCTTAAGAGATCTCCCTCGTGCCCCAGGCAGCTTTCAACCATCAGACAGCATAATTAAAACAGATAACACAGTGTTGTGCGTGTGGGATCCTCCTGTGCGAAAATTGTTTGCTGTGTTTCCTACATCGTAACAGTGGCTTCACATCAGAAAGCATTTGGCTATTGGGCCATTCTGGAATCATATAGGTCCTTTAAAAGTGCGAGGTTTCTTTTTAATCAACTGATACAGTGGCCAAAGCAGAATCTGCTGTGACTTTTTAACAGGGAGTTGAATAAATAATTGACAAAAAAACCACGTTTCAGTATGAAACAACCAACTCAGGTTGTCCGATCGATCAATGCCAGTGTTTGTTCACTGCGGGTATGAATAAATAAATGGCATTTAGGAGTGGCTGTGTCGTGGGTTGGCAATTGGCTAAGTGGGAACTTTCAGCATTCCCCACTGCTATCAAGCAACTCAGATGCAGACCCTATCACCCTATCACCAACGTGGGAAGTGTGGAATATGGCCTTTAGTGCTGGTGTGATCTACTGGCTTTCCATCCCAAAGACTGGTGGATCACATCAGACAGGACTGTTCAATGTAAAGATATTGCCCACCGTCAAACTGGTATTCTTGCAAAGTGTCCTGATGAGTGTGAGATGAAAAGGCTTGACAAAGTTTGTCTCTTCTTCAACAATACTGGAAACCTTTAGATACAGATAACTCTGATTCCTTGAGAAGTCTGTCCAGTTTTATTAGACTCATTAAGCGCCCATCATATCATGTCTCACAATAAGTATACACATTCAGGAGCAGCATAAGATTGAGCAGTGATAGCGATGGGGAGTTACCACTTACCAGATTCCTTTCCTTTGAGCTATGGGAGTGTATGATAAATAGGACAGAGTGTCGATGACCTGAAACAGAGTGAGAAAGGGTTACCTCCAAATCCACCCTGCCAGAGGATGTATGCCAAATATCGATCAGTGATCCTGACCAACTCAACCAGGTGACCACAAAACCTTGAGGTGGCTGACTGTCAGGTGAGAGGAGACATTGCAAATTAATGATCACATCTAGAGAAAATAAAAATGGTTGGTAATGGAGGCTAGTCACACACAACAAACCTGAAAATGAGAAGACACAGATTCATTCATACAAACATGGGGACATGGGTTGGAGGGAGGCGGCAGAATGTTCAGGGGAGATGTGTGGAAAGTTATGTTTTTTCACCCTGCAGGTGGTGGGAATCTGGAACTCTCCACCTGTTAGGGTGAGAGGGGGTTTCAGGGTAGAAGCAGAAACCCTCATAACATTGGCAAAGTATTTAGATATGCAGAGATAGTAGGAACTGCCGATGCTGGAGAATCTGCGATAACAAGCTGTAGAGCTGTATGAACACAGCAGGCCAAGCAGCATCAGAGGAGCAGGAAAGCTGATGTTTCAGGTCTGGGCGCTTCTACAGAAATTTCTGAAGAAGGACCTAGGCCCGAAAGGTCAGCTTTCCTGCTCCTCTGATGCTGCTTGGCCTGCTGTGTTCATCCAGCTCTACAGCTTGTTATTGCAGAAAAGATTTACAGGGATGTTATTGAGATTGGAGCATTTGGGTTTTAGGAAAATGGTGAATAGGCTGGGACTTTTTTCACTGGAGCCCAGGCAGTTGAGGGGTGGCCTTATAGAGATTTATAAAATCATGAGGGGAAGAGGCAAGTTTAATAGCTAAGGTCTTTATCCCTCAGGGTAGGGAATTCCAAAGCTTTAGGGCATAGGTTTAAGGTGAGATGGGAATAATTTACAAGGGACCTGAGGAGCAAAATGTTCATACAGAGGGTGGTTCGTATTTGGAATGAACTGCCAGAGGAAGTGATAGATGCAAGTACAGTTACAAGATCTAAAAGACATTTTGACAGGTACATGAGTAGAAAAGGTTTAGAGGGATATGGGCCAAATGTGGACAAATGGATCTAGTTTAGTTTGGGATACCTGATCGGCATGGACGAGTTGGACCAAAGGGTCTGTTTCCATGCTATGTGCCTCTTTGGCTCTGTGACTGTATTGATTATTGTAAAAACCCATCTAGTTCACTAATGTCCTTTAGGGAATGAAATCTGCCATTCTCACCAGGTCTGGCCTACATGTGACTCTACACCCACAGCAAAGGGTTTGACATTTAATAGCCCACGCTAACTGTATATATGATGGTAACAAATGGCCATATCCTAGACAGAATAAAATGAATAGCTTGACGAGCCTCACAGTAGAGATATCACCTTCCCTATTGGGTCTATTTCTGAACTTAATGAATGCAAAACTCACTCAGTAAAAAAAAAACGCAGCTGAAACTAAACCAGAAAGAAAGCTTTTCTATGCAAAAGGTCTGACTTCCGATATGTAGAAAGTTAAGAATAATTACTCCACACTTTGACTCACAGCTGAAACTCATGTGTAACACTTCCTTTTTTCACAATATTTGCTGTTAGCAAAGCTGATACTTCAATAAGAATTTTACCAAATCGAACACGCTTCCCAAACTCTCTTTCACACCTGCAAATCTTGCCTAGGGGTTTTTGTTCGATTATTTTCATTGTGGCCCTTACTCTGCTGCTTCACTCCATAATTAATTGTGTGGCCAGCACAGTTTGCTTTGTCTCACGCACACCATTTCTTTATGATTTAAAACAATCTTTAAAACACCAAACCACCTATCTCCTCCCACCAATCACACTCCAACTCCCTGAAACTAGCCAACATAAGTTATCTTTCTTTTCTACATTGTTGCTGGCTAGAATAGCATTTATTGCCCATCCCTAGTTGCCCCTGGAGAAGGTAGTGGTGAGCTGCCTCCTTGAACTGCTGTAGTCCTTGGGCAGTAGGTTGATCCACAATGCCGTTAGGGTGGGAATTCTAGGATTTTGTCACAGCGACACTGAAAGAGTGGGACTATAAGACCATAAAACATAGGAGCAAAAGTAGGCCATTTAGCCCATCGATTCTTCTTGGCTATTCACGGTGATCATGGGTGATTTGATAACCCTCAATGCCTAATCTCCCTAACCCTTGGTTTTCCTTATTAACTATATCAACCTTAAATATACTTGAGAATGCAACCTCCACAGGCCTGTGAGGGAAAGAATTCTGCAGATCCAGAAATGCCTGAGAGACAAAAATTCCTCCTCATCTCTGTCATAACTGGATGTTTCCTTATTCTGAGATTACGCTGTCTGATCCTTACGAGGGGAAACCATTTCTTCACGTCTACTCTGACAAGCCCTTGTAAAACGTTATAATTTCAATGAGGTATCGTCTCATTCTCCTGAATTCCAGTATTTGCAAGTCAGGGTGTGAGTGTCCTGACGTGGAATTTGCAGCTCAGGATCTTCCTGCATCTCTGCTGTCCTTGTCCTTCCAATTGTGAGATGTCATGGGTCTGGGAACTGCAGTTATTAAAGCTTGGTCAGGTTGCTATGGTGCAACTTCTAGATGGTAACACTGCAGTGTGCTCTCATGGTTTGTCAGTTAATCAGTCCTGATGGCTGAGTGGCTCCTCATTACCTCACCGGCTGTGAGACCAGCTGTCTGACTGCACATTCCGATAACTGCTTCTGTCATGGGCTTTGGGAAACACCACATCGAATGAAAGGGAAAACCTTTGCAAAGTCTCACAACATTTGATGAGAAGTCTTGGGCAGCTGAGAAAGAAATGTTATTTTTATCTTCCTGAATTTTTACTCGAATTTTTTTTCTGCACAAACTTCAGAACTTCTTCCGTTGCTGACTCTGTGCTGAGTGGGGAGTTTGCAAAATCTGCACGCAATGCAAAAATAGAACATGCAAAACCAGAATCACAATGTTTACATCGGTGTGCGAGTTCACCCCGCTAACAAAATTCCTTGAAGTTGCTTTGGAGTTGGCCGAGGCTTGGGGCAAGAGGACGGACTGCGGAACTTTGTGACACGGTAACAACTGGTAACATTCTGGGAACAGCCCACCAGTGCCAACTGGAGAGACAATCACCTAGAGGGTGTGCAGGGCAGTTGAGGCAGGAAACCTCACTATCTGTAAAAAAGCACTTAGATGAGGTCTTGAAGCATCATAACACTCAAGGCTGTGGGCCTCATGTGGGAAAGTAGAACTTGAGTAGTATAGTAGTGTACTTCTGGAGGTAGACCCTCCCCCAGTGCTAACTCTGTCCACTGGAAGACCCATTGGCAGAGTTGGGGTGTTGGTGGACAACCCAGAGGCACAAAGCAATCATCAAGAACTACATTTGGATAAATGCAAGGTATTGCATTTTGGTAGAACAAACATAGACAGGATTTATATAGTTCATGGTAAGGCCCTGGGTAGAACAGAGGGACCTAGCGGTTCAGGTACATAATTCTTTGAAATTTGCATCACATGTAGACCGGGTGATTATGAAAGCTTTTAGCATGGGGTCATGGTGGCTCAGTGGTTAGCACTGCAGCCTCACAGCACCAGGGACCTGATTCCAGCCTCGGGCAACTGTCTGTGTGGAGTTTGCACATTCTCCCCGTGTTTGCGTGGGTTTCCTCTGGGTGCTCCGGTTTCCTCCCACAGTCCAAAGATGTGCAGGTTAGGTGGATCAGCCATGCTAAATTGCCCGTAGTGTTCAGGGGTGTGTGGGTTATAGGGGGATGGGTCTGGGTGGGATGCTCCAAGAGGCGGTGTGGACCTGTTGGGCCGAAGGGCCTGTTTGCACACTGTAGGGAATCTAATCTAAATGTAAATATACTTGCCGTCATTGCTCAGCCCTTTGAATTGGGATGTCATGTTGTGGTTGTACAGATATTGGTGAGGTCTCTCCTAGAATATCATAGAATCCCTATAGTGTGGAAGCAGGCCATTCAGCCCCACAAGTCCACACAGCCCTTCCGAAGACCACCCTACCCAGACCCATTCCCCTAATTTCCCACGTCTAACCCACCTAACCTAAACATCCAGGGGCACTATGGGTAATTTAGCACGGCCAACCCACCCTAACCTGCACATCTTTGGACTGTGGGAGGAAACCAGAGGAAGCCCATGCAGATACGGAGAGAGCGTGCAAATTCCACACAGACAGTTGCCCGAACTTGAATCAAATCCAGGCTGCTGGCACTGTGAGGCAGCAGTGCTAACCGTTGAGACACTGTGCTGCCCCTGTGTGCAGTTCTGGTCACTCTGTTGTAGAAAGGATATTATTCAACTGGACAGGGTTCAGAAAATATATACCAGGATGTTACCAGGAACGGAAGGTAGACTAGAAAGACTGGGACTTTTTACACAGGAAGGGAGGAGGTTTATAAAATGATGAGGAGCATAGATAACGTGAATGACAAGGGCTTTTTCCTTCGAGTGGGGGAGTTCAAAGCTAGGGGCATATCTTTCAGGTGAGGGTAGAACAATTTAAAAAGGGCATGAGGGGCAACTTTTTTACAAGGAGAGTGGCTCATGTGTGGAATGAGCTGCCAGAGGAAGTGGTGGATGTGGGTACAATTACAACGTTTAAAAGACATTCGGATAAATTCCTGAATAGGGAAGCTTTGGAATTAGTTTGGGATTATAGTCAGTGTGAACTGGTGGACCAAAGGGTCTGTTAGCATGCTGTAACATTCTATGACTCTATGACTCCAGATCACAACAAAAAAGGCCTTTCAGCCCACCGAATCTGTGCCAAGTCAAAAACAATCATCTATCTATTCTAATCCCGTAGTGTTGCATGCCTAGGCATCACAATTGCACATCTAAATATTTCTTAAATGTGATAAAAGTTTCTGACTCTGCCACCCTGACGGGAAGTGAGTTCCAGAATCCCATCACTGTGTGGGTGATAAAACATCCCATCATCTCCTCCTCTAGACCCCCCACCCCTTACCTTCAATCTGTGCCCCCTAGTCATTGATCCCTGTACCAAGGGGGATATGTTCATTCCTGCCTTCCCTACCTACATCCCAGGAATGGTTGGAAATGGACCGTTTTGCATGGGAAATCCATTTTGAGGTATACAGGAGGAGTCAGGACAATAAATCTCATTCGCAAATTCTCCTGGGTTTTCCATCTGTGAATACAGGCTTCAGTTCCCATTGCAGTGTAAAGGAAGTGCTGTACTGTCAGACGGTCTCTGTTTCAGGTGAGATGATAAATCAAAAACCCCCAGGCACTACTTCAGATAAGGACTGGGGAGTTCTATTTCCAACTAAGTTTCCAGAAAACATTTGCGTCACTTGCTGCCAAATTTTTCAAATTAAAATGTGTTGCAATTTTAGTTTCTCAAAATGCTTCATGAAAGTCCACCCTTGAGGTTGGGGGTAGAAGCTGACACAACATGGAGTGACATTGTGTTATGGCCTCATCCCATGACCAATCCTCCCTCTCATCCCTGACTCCTTGACCTGTCCACCTTCCCTCCCACCTCACTGACCATTCCCTACCTGCGCTTACCTATCACCATCCCACCGACACACACTGTTCTGAGGAAGGGTCACTGGACCCGAAACGTTAACTCTGTTTTCTCCTCCATAGATGCTGCCAGGCCTGCTGAGCTTTTCCAGCAGCTTCAGTTTTTGTTCCTGATTTATAGCATTGGCAGTTCTTTTGGTTTTTACCATCCCACCTACCTTCCCCAGACCTGCCCCTCCTCTCTCTAATTATTTCAGAGCTCCATTCCCCTTCCCTCATTGCTGAAGAAGGGTCCGACCCAAAATGTCAGCTTTCCTGCTCCTCTAATGTTGCCTGGCCCACTGTGGTCCTGCAGCTCCACACTGTGTTATCTCTTACTTTGTTTTATAGAGTTACATTGTGCCAGTGTAATGTCAGGAGCCGCATGATGCCAGATTATAATCCAACAGTTTTATTTGAAATCTCAAGTTTATGGAGCACTGCCCCTTTGGCAGGGGCAGTCAGAGAGAAGCACATGGAACACAGAGTTTATGGACAGAGTGTTCAAGGGCAGACAGATCAACAGATCATACAAATGGTCTGAGGGGAGTGTTGGATAATAATCTCTGCAGATGATCAAAAGTGTCAGACAGTGTGAATAAAGTCTCAACAGCTGAATAGCAAGTGAAGGGACGACCGATAATCCAATTAAATAAGGCAGAGAGATAAATACAAAAAATCAAAAATAAGATGGTGCTGGAGACAAACTAAATGACTAGAATAACATGATCGGTGCAAGAGTTGCATGCTTTGGGTCTAACCAAAGTAACAAGTAATCCTTAACTAGTTTGTAGAGTTTTGGCAGAGAGATCATAACAAGTTACCAAGGTGATGCTGTAAAAACAGAACAGTAAGGAATATTTTACACATACAGAGCAGTGTGTTGGGATGACGTGTAATGCGACATGAACCCATGATTACAGTTGAGGCCATCTTCATGGACGGAACTTGGTTATCAGTTTCTGCTCGGAGATTCTGTGTTGTTGTGTATCCCAAAGTCCATCTTGGAAGACACATAGTTGAAGATCAGAGGCTAAATGTCCCTGACTGCTGACGTGCTCCCTCATGGCGTCCATTCATCCATTGTTGTAGCGCCTGCATAGTCTCACCAACATACCGTGCCTCGAGGCATCCTTGCCTGCAGCATATGACATAGACAACATTGGCCGACTCACATGAGTATCTGCAGTGCACGTGGTGGGTGGTGTTCCCACATGTGATGGTAGTGTCCATGTCGATGATCTGACATGCCTTGTAGGGGTTGTTTTGGCAGGGTTGTGTGGTGTTATGGTTGATGTTTTCCTGAAGGCTGCTGGGTAGTTTGCTGTGAGCGATGGTCCTTTTAAGGTTTGGTGGTTGTTTGAAGGTAAGAAGTGTGGGGAAGATCCTGACGAGATGCTTGTTGTCATTGATGTCATGTTGGAGACTATGAAGTACATGGCGTAGTTTCTCTGCTCTGGGGAAGCTCTGGTCAATGAAAGGTCCCCTATCGGTCATATCCTGAGTACATCTCCTGAGGAGGTCATCGTATTTTATTTTGCTGTGGACATCGGAACTGGCAATTGATGAATTGAAGATTGCATCCCGTTCTTATAAGGGTGCCCTTCACAAACTTTAGGTGTCCATCACGTTTCTCCTCATCTGAGCAGATCTTGTAGGACTTGTCTATATGGGAATGGTTTCTTCAACTTGTTTAGGGTGGAAGCTAGAGAAATGCAGCATCGTGAGGTTATCCACAATCCCTAAACATCATTAGGTCTTCCACATAAACCAAGAGAAAAGAAAAAAGAATACAGGGATGGACTATTTTCCAAACAGTGAGAAAATTCATAAAGCAGAAGTACAAAGGGATCTGGGAGTGTTGGTCCAGGATTCTCTAAATGTTAACTTGCAGGTTGAGTCCGTGATTAAGAAAGCGAATGTAATGTTGTCACTTATCTCAAGAGGGTTGGAATATAAAAGCAGCGATGTGCTTCTGAGCTTTTATAAAGCTCTAGTTAGGCACCATTTAGAATACTGCGTCCAATTTTTGGACCCATGCCTCAGGAAGGACATACTAGCCCTGGAGCATGTCCAGCGGAGATTCACACGGATGATCCCTGGAATGGTAGGTTTAACGTACAATGAATGGCTGAGGATCCTGGGATTGTACTCATTAGAGTTTAGAAGATTGAGGGGAGATCTAATAGAAACTTACAAGATAATGTATGGCTTAGAAAGGGTGGACGCTGGGAAGTTGTTTCTGTTAGGCGGGGAGACTAGGACCCGTGGGCACAGCCTTAGAATTAGAGGGGGTAAATTTAGAACGGAAATGAGGAGACATTTCTTCAGCCAGAGGGTGGTGGGCCTGTGGAATTCATTGCCACGGAGTGCAGTGGAGGCCGGGACGTTAAATGTCTTCAAGGCAGAGATCGATAAATTCTTGATCTCACAAGGAATCAAGGGCTACAGGGAGAGTGCAGGGAAGTGGAGTTGAAATGCCCATCAGCCATGATTAAATGGCTGAGTGGACTCGATGAGCCGAATGGTCTTACTTCCACTCCTATGTCTTATGGTCTTATGGTCTTATGGTCTTAAGATGTCAGCAGCAAACCCAATAATAACAACCAATGAACCAGAACAGTTGACACAGAGACCCATGGTGCAGTGGCCAAAGAAGAAGGAATCGAATTGGACCGCTCCAGAAGGCTGTTGCCCTAATCTCAACATGTATGCTGAAGCTGTTAACGCCACATTCATCAGCTGTGCTCAGAAGGTAACACAGAACATCACCCAAGCACAACGCAAGGCCATCTGCGCTCTCAAAACCAATCGCAACAGACAAAGGATGGGCCATCATCATTCAGAAGAACAGATTACTGCAAGAAAGTGTATCAACAGCTGAACAATGATGATCATTACAGACAACTACCTGCTCATCCAACCAAAGAACACACTCATCAACTCAACAGACTGACCAAGAGCTTTGATCCAGACCTTCAGAATATCCTATGCACTCTCATCCCATGTACTTCTACTGCTTTCTGAAGATGCACAAAGCCAACACACCTAGATGTCCCATCATATCAGGCAATGGGACCCTGTGTGAGAACCTCTCTGGTTATGTCAAGGGCAGCTTGAAACCTATTGTACAGGGAACCACCAGCTTCTGTTGCAACACGACAGATTTCTTACAGAAACCCAGCACCCGTGGACCAGTCAAACCAGGAACATTCCTTGTCACAATGGACATTTTGGCACTCTATGCCAGCATCCTCACAACAATGGTATCTCTGCCACAGCCTCAGTACTCAATGCCACCAATTGCCAATTTCCAAATGCCATTCTACAACTCAGGGTCTGAGGAAGGGTCACTAGACCCGAAACCTTAACTCTGTTTTCTCCTTCGCAGATGCTGCCAGACCTGCTGAGCTTTTCCAGCCACTTTGTTTTTGTGCCATCCTACAACGCATTCACTGCATCCTCGACAACAACGTCTTCGCCTTCGACAACCAGTTCTTCCAGACACACAGAACAGCCATGGTGACCAAATTTGCGCCACAATACTCCAACATTTTCATGCACAAGTTCGAGCAAGACTTCCTTGCTGCACAGGACCTCCTACCAATGCTATTCACCAGATACGTCGATGATGTTGCCTTCCTCTAGACTCATGGCGAGGAATCACTAAAACAGCCACATAACGATATCAACAAGTTTCACTCCACCATCAGACTCACCATGCACCACTCTTCAGAAGCAGTCTCATTCTTGGACACACACGTCTCTATCAAGGACGGACACCTCAGTACCTCACTCTATCGCAAGGCCACCGATAACCTCACGCTACTGCATTTCTCTAACTTCCACCCTTAACATGTTAAAGAAGCCACGCTCTATGGACAAGCCCTGTGCATACACAGGATCTGCACAGATGAGGAGGAACATGATGGACACCTAAAGGTTTTGAAGGATGTCCTCATAAGAATGGGATATGATCCACAACTCATCGATCGCCAGTTATGATGTGTCACAGCAAAAAAAACCACAATGACCTCCTCAGAAGACAGACACAGAATACATCCGATAGGGTACCCTTCATCATCCAGTACTTTCCTGGAGCAGACAAACTACGCCATGTTCTTCACAGCCTCCAACATGTCATCGATGACAACGAGCATCTCGCCAGGATCTTCTCTACGCCTCCACTTCTCACCTTCAAACAACCGTCACACCTTAAATAGACTATTGTTCGCATCAAACTGCCCAGCAGCCTTCAGGACAACATCAACCACAACACTTCACAACCCTGTCAAAGCAACCTCTGCAAGACATGTCAGATCATCAACATGGACACTACCATCCACCACGTACATGGCAGATACTCATGTGATTCGGCCAATGTTGTGTCCCTCATACGTTGCAGGCAAGGGATGTCCTGAGGCATGGTATATAGGTGCAGATGCTATGACAATGGATGAATGGACACATGCGTGACAATCGCCAGACAGGAATGTTCCCTCCCAGTGAGTGAACACTCCAGCTGTCAAAGACATTCAGCCTCTGATCTTTGGGTAAGTGTGCTCCAATGCAGTCTCCGGGATACACAACAATGCAGAATCGCTGAGCAGAAACTGATAGCCAAGTTCTGTACTCATGAAGATGGCCTCAGCTGTGATCTTGGGTTTGTGTTGCATTACATGTCACCCCCACCTCACTGCTGTATCTGGAAAATCTTCCTTTCTGTCCTGTTTTGGCACCACCACCTTGATAACTTGTTATGTTCACTCTACCTTAATTAGTTTGTACAGTTTTGAATTACTTATTACTTTAGTTAGGCCTTTGGAATGCAACTCTTATATGTTAAGAGTTATGTTATTGTGTTATTCCAGTCATTTAGTTTGTCTCCAACACCACCTAATTT
Source organism: Stegostoma tigrinum (assembly GCF_030684315.1). NCBI lineage: Eukaryota > Metazoa > Chordata > Chondrichthyes > Orectolobiformes > Stegostomatidae > Stegostoma > Stegostoma tigrinum. The sequence goes on from NC_081388.1 coordinate 20,290,098, forward strand.
TTAACTGTTTGTAATTATCTGTCTGCCTTACTTAATCAGATTACAGATCATCCCTTCGCTGGTTATTCAGCTGTTGGCTCTTTATTCACACCATCTTAAATCTGTAGAGTCTTATTGTCCGATGCTCCACTCACACCATTTCTATGATCCGTTGATCTCTCTGCCCTTGATCACCCTGCCTATAAACCCTGTGTTCTGTGTGCTTCTCTCTGACCGCACCTGACAAAGGGGCAGCGCTTTGCAAATTTGTGATTTCAAATAAAGCTGTTGGACTATAACCTGGTGTTGTCTGATTTCTGGCTTTGCTCAGCCCAGTCCAATATCGGCACCTCTGCACTGTTGTGTCAGAATAGAGGAAGGCAGAGATGGAGAGGGGTGTGCCCCTCACCAGAGATCCCTGGTTAAACAAATATTGTGGATGGCCTCTGGGAAATCATTCCATGCTGAGGGATCAATAGCCCTCCTACGGATGGGAGCCAATCAGCTAAATAAAACTTGCACATTATCTAGTTGTAAATAAAATGCCGGTGGGTTTTGCTTTGTTATATACCAAGTTAATGATCTGGGAGCTTAAGAAACTAGTTGAGTGTAGTGACATAGAGAGGCTGAATGTCACAGAGGTTTAGAGATAGAATTCTACAGTTTAGTGCCATTTAATCAGAGATACTTAAACGGCCATGATTATGGGACAACAGAAATCCTGAAATGGGGGAGAAAATTGGAGAAGATTACTGAGCTTTCAGGACTGGAGAGGATTACAGAGATCGAGGATCATAGGGCAGGAGGAGATCACAGAGATCAAGTATTGTAGGGCAGGAGGGGATTAAAGACATGAAGGATTATAGGGCAGGAGGGAATTATAGAGATCGGGGATTGAAGGGGATTATGTAGATATGGGATGGTAGGGCAGGTGGGGATTACAGAGATCGGGGATTGTAGGGCAGGTGGGGATTACAGAGATCGGGGATTGTAGGGCAGGTGGGGAATACAGAGATCGAGGATTGCCAGGTGGGGGTGATTATAGAAATAGAGAATTGGAGAGCAGAAGGGGGTTAAAAACATGAAGGATTTTAAAGCAAGAAGAGATTATTAATATTTCAGAGTGTTTTGTTGGAGGAGTGCACAGAGATAAGGAAGATTGTATAGTTGTAGGAGATTACAGAGATAGGAAGAGATATGGTTGCAAGGTGACATTTAACGAGAATGAGAATATTGAATTGGAGGTGCATAGCCAGGGTTAGGCAATAAACCTATAAATAGCAGCATTTAACAATATACTTTTGTCCAATTTCTGAACAACGTTGTGATAGGAAGCAGGCTGAGTGTGCATGTATTTCAGCCACACTGAATTCTTTAACACTTGGTAATCACTCTTTCATTCTGCCTTCCTTAAAGTGTACTTTAAGTTTATTACAAATGCAAGCTGAAGTTGGCCAGACTCACCTATTGCCTCCCACATAAACTAGTTTAATTTTCACCAATATAATATTCTAGAATTAAAAGGACCACTTTGTAATATCCTGACTATTAGCGGTTGCCTGGGAGAGACAAAAATCAGACACAAGCTTTTATCAATGACCCAAGAAGTTACATTTCGTCTACTCTCGTTAATGAGTTTGAGGATAAAAGCAATGGATTAGCAAGGACACAGAAATAGCACAGATCATAATTTACATATGTTATCTAACAAGCCTGGAAGGAACTTCACAGGAGCAATTTACTCACTATTCATCCTCTATACTGCCAGCACTAGACTAAATATTACAAATTAAGTGTAGGCATTACTCTTTGTTGAATATCAGTTATGTACTTTTTTAAAAGCACTAAGTAGGATTGGTGGGAGAGAGGTCAGGTTATAAGGATAGGTTTGAAGCTGTAGCTAATTTCTGAGTATTAATTAGTCTCCATCTGAACTATCACAATCAGATTTGAGCCTGTAATTCACTCCTCTTGTTTATATGGCCCATAACCACATCATATGATGTGGCCTGGTTCACTCAGTCCATGTATCAATAACACTAAAAATAAACCTTTCAAACTCCTGAGTTAGATTTTGCCCTGTAATTTGCTCCAGGCTATCCATTATTCTACGCATCCATCACTTGAATTACTGTGCAATATTTCATAAATCTATCAAAGAGCAGTGTTAAAAGTTTGCAAAACACCCACTTGCAGGGAGCCAGGAAGTGAATCATTTTTTAAAAAATTAGGGAAATTAATCTTGTCAACATTTACAATGTAACTGGTGCTCCCTCCACCATTGGCATACATAGGCCACAGTGCGTGCAATTTGCCATAGCCACTGCCTCTCTCACTTAGAAGCACAAAGCCAGCCAATGATGGGGAACCAGCTGGTATACGACATTTCCATTACAATTAGTTTACAATAAGCTTTCTTGTAGATTGTTTCACTACACCCATAGCAGGGATGTCGACCCCTCAGAACAGAATGATTTCCCAAAGACGATTGGTAACACTTACTTAGCCAGAGATCTCTGGGGAGAGGCACGCCTCTATCTGCTGTACAATTACATTAAATTCTGGTTACCTCAGTGCAGGAAGGATGTGGAGGATTTGGAGGTGGTGGAGAAGAGGTTTACCAGGCTGCCACCTGGATTAGAGGGTAGAGACTAAAAGGAGAGGCCAGGAAGATTGGGGTTGTTTTCTCTGGAGGCTGAGGGGAGGCTTGACAGAACTCTATAAAAGTTATGAGATGCATGATAGGGTTTTGATGCTCAGAATATTTTTCCCAGCATCAAAATGTGTAATAGTAAGAGGCATGCATTTAAGGTGAGAGGGAGAAAGTTCAAAGGAAATGTGAGGGCCAATTTTTTACACAGTGTGTGGTAGGAGTCTGGAATGCACTGCCAGGGGTGTTGGTGGAGGCAGATATGATACGGAAGTCTAAGGGACATTTAGATAAGCACATTAATATGCAAGGAATGGAGTGATATGTAGCAAGGGGAGGCAGAAGGGACTAGTTTAACTTGGTGTCATGTTCGATCAGAGATGAAGGGTCTAGGCCCGAAACGTCAGCTTTTATGCTCCTGAGATGCTGCTTGGCCTGCTGTGTTCATCCAGCCTCACATTTTATTATCTTGGAATTCTCCAGCATCTGCAGTTCCCATTCTCTCTTACTCCATGTTGTACCAGTTTTCACAGGGAAATAACCGTACTGTACTAGACCATCCATCCCATTGTATCTTCCCTAGCTCTTCCAGAAAGTTGTCCATTGAATCCTAATTGAGCCCTAATTTTAAAGTTTGGGCAGGGAGGGCACCATTTTAGGGCTGAGGTGGTGAGGATTCTTGTGGCACATTATTAGTGTCCCTACCACTGAGCCAGAAGGCCTGGGTTCAAGTCCCAACTGCTCCAGAAGTCTGCAAGAACGTCAGGTTTCACTCGAAGATACGTACCAGACTGACTTGGAAATATATTTCTGTTCCTTCACTGTTACTGAGTTCAAATCCTATAACTCCCTTCCTTTCACAACACTGTGGGTGTCCCTATATCACGTGGACAGCAACAATACAAGAGGACAATTGGGCACTGCCTTCTCTAGGCTATAAGATTTGGACACAAAATGCTGGTCTAATGGCACCTAAATCCCGCAAACAAATTTTAAAAAAAAACTTACATTTTGTTGTTTTTTGGAACATTCCAAAGCACATTACGTTTAATGAAGTACCTTCGAGAGTGCAGTCACTGTTTATAACTTAGAAAATGCAGCTGCCACTTTGCACACAGGACGTTTACCGTCGGGCCATCGCCTCCCCTACAAGCTTCTTTAAAGTCACCTGCTACACTCCAGTGAAAAATGTCCCAGCCTATCCAGCCCCTCCTTATAACTCAAACCCTCCAGTCCCTGCAACATCTTTCCAAGTCTTTTCTGCACCCGCTCCAATTTAATAAAATCTTTCCTATAGCTGTCCAATCGCAACTCTGCATAGTATCTCAGAAGTGGACACATTGACATCCCGTACAACCACAACCTGAAGATCAACTCCTGTACTCAGTGAAAGCAAGCATGCCAGAAGCTTTCCTAACTACCTTTGAAAGACACGACCTTCAAGGAACTATGTACATGAACCCCTGGGTCTCTCTGTTCAACAGCACTCCCAAGGGCTCTACCATTAATCACATAGGCCCTGCCCTTGTTTACTTTACTAAAATGCAACACCTCACTTTGATCTAAATTAAACTCAATCTGTCACATTGGCCCAGTTGATCAAGATCCCTTTGTAATTTTGGACAGCCTTCTTTACTGCCTACTATGCTGCATATTTAGTGTCACCTGCAAACTTGCTAACCATGCCTCCCATATTCTCATCCAAATCACTTATATAAACGATGAGCAAAAGTGGACCCAGCACCGATCCCTGTGGATCACCAATGGTCACGGGCCTCCAGTCCATCAAACAGCCCTCCACCATCGTCCTCTATCTCCTACCATCAAGCCAATTTTGTATCTAATTGGTTAGGTCTCCCTAAATACAACTTTCCTAACCAGACCAACACATGGAACCTTGTCAAAGGCCTTACTAAATTCCATGGAGATGACATCAATTGCTCTGCCTTCATCTATCTTCTTGGTCACATTCTCAAAAATGAAACATGATTTCCCACACACAAAGCCATGTTGACTATTTCTATCAACCCTTGCCTCTCCAAATACATGTAAATCCTGCCTCTCTGAATTCCCTCCAATAAGTTACCCACCATTGACATCAGGCTCACTGGTCTATAATTCCCAGGCTTCACCTTTCAGCCTTTCTTAAATAAAGGGACAACTTTGGTCATCGTCTGGTTCTCTGGAACCTCACCCATGTCTGTAGATTATAAAAATATCTCTGAAAGGGGCCCCATAATTTCTTCCCAAGCTGCCCACATTGTCGTGGGATACATTTATCAGTCGCAGAGATTTATCTACCTTTATGCTTTTTAAGATGTCCAGGACCTCTTCTTCTATAATGTGGACTGTTTTCAAGACCTCAATATCTATTACCCCATGTTCCCTAGCTTGCAAGTCTTTCTCCACAACAAACACTGAGTGAAACATTCATTTAGTATCTCTTCCATCTCCCGTGTTCCCACACATAGATGACTTTGTTGAACTTTAAGCGGCCCTATTCTCTCCCTGGTTTCTCTTTTGCCCTTAATATACTTGTAGAATCTTTGATGATGTCGATTACAGGATAAAATATTTTTTGACGCAAATTAAGTGATGAAATATTTGGTGTTTATATACAGCAAATAGTAGCCCTGAATCAGAACCAGAATTTCTATCCTTCAGTCTCATTGCATTGATGCCTAGAATGCTGTGTTTATATTGCAGACAATACACTGCACACACTAGTGCTAAGAGAGAGAGTGATTCCTGAGTGTGATAGAAAGAACATCAGAAACTCTGCCATCACTTTCCATAACTCCAGGCCTCAACATGCCAGTGAATATGGATGTTACCACAACAATGATGACTGTCCTAGGGATCAGGAGAGCAAAGTGTAGTTGGCAGGGCATCTTTAGCCTGGGGTGGGAGATTTGGGCCCAGTTGCCTTGCTCTAACTGGGGAAGAGAATCCTTGTAGTCCATGTGCTGTAGGGAGACCCACATGCGCTTAGGGAGGTAATTCCAGGATTTTGACCCAGTGACACTGAAGTAATGATGATACATTTCCAAGGCAGGATGGTGAGGAGTTTGGAGATGAACTTGCAGGTGTTGCTAATCCTGCAGTAAAGCAGAAATCAAAAGCTAAATTTACACTTTTTTTGGCGAGGTCCAAGTTGCATTAAGATTTTTAAAAGATTTATTGCAGTGAGACCTTGTGAGGTTTCCTACCCTATTGTCTCAAACACGCCTCATTATCTACTTACTAAGTCCCTATGATGTCTCTTGTGGCCAATTTGTATCCATTTTATCCCATCCCATTCCCAAAAACAATTGTGTTGCAGCTAACAAAACATCAGTGAGGTGACATGTGGAGCACTGTGTACAGTATCTTCTGTAGACAGGACATTAAATTAGAAAGGGTTCAGAAAGGAGTCACAAGGATGTTACTGGGACTGGAGGGTTTGAGTTACAAGGAAGGGTTGGAGAGGCTGGGACTTCTTTTCACTAGAGCGTAGGAGGCTTATATGGAGGTTTATAAAGTCATGATGGACATTGGTAAGGTGCTTAGCAAAAGTCTTTTCCTCAGGGTAAAGGAATTCAAAACTGGGGGACATATTTTTAAGGTGAGAGGAGAAAGATTTAAAGGGGACTCGAGGGGCAGCTTTTTCACACAGAGGGTGGTTCGTGTGAGGAATGAACTTCCAGAGGAGGTGGTAGATGCAGGGACAGTTACAACATTTAAAAGACATTTGATTAAGTACGTGAATATTAAGGTTTAGAGGGACATGGACCAAATACAAGAAAATGGGACTAGTTTACTTCGGGAAACTTGATCGGCACAGACCAGCTGGACCGAAGGATCTGTTTCTGTGCTGTATGACTCAATAACTCACCACTCAGCGGATAGCTACCATAAGAGTGACATTCCTTGCACTCATACTTTCTCCAAAACAATGGCGGCGCGGTGGCTCAGTGGTTAGCACTGCAGCCTCACAGCACCAGGGACCGGGGTTCGATTCCAGCCTCGGGCGACTGTCTGTGCAGAGTTTGCACATTCTCCCCGTGTCTGCGTGGGTTTCCTCCGGGTGCTCCGGTTTCCTCCCACAGTCCAAAGATGTGCAGGTTAGAGTGGATTGGCCGTGCTAAAGTGCCCGTAGTGTTCAGGGATGCGTAGATTAGGTGGGTTATAGGGGGATGGGTCTGGGTGGGATGCTTTGAGGGTTGGTGTGGACTTGTTGGACTGAATGGACTGCTTCCACACTGCAGGAATTCTATGAGAATGGTGTGTACCCAAATGAATGATAATGGGAACTGCAGATGCTGGAGAATCCAAGATAATAAAATGTGAGGCTGGATGAACACAGCAGGCCCAGCAGCATCTCAGGAGCACAAAAGCTGACGTTTTGGGCCTAGACCCTCTGATGAATGGTCTAGGCCCGAAATGTCAGCTTTTGTGCTCCTGAGATGCTGCTGGGCCTGCTGTGTTCATCCAGCCTCACATTTTATTATCTTGTACCCAAATGAGCACTGGCATTACTGCTCGTTCAAGGACAGAGGGCACGAGAGAAGGGGTAAATAGCATGGCCGTTTCTCTGACACAGACAACAAAGAAGGGCCTTGCTCCCTAAGGGTCACTAGAGGAGGTGACATACCACCAAGGACCTGCCTGCCTGGCCTGAGGCCTCTAGCCAAGTCAATGATGCCTCCAGGGCTTGGACTAGCAGAGAGCAGTACAGTCAACCGCCTTCCCCGCTGGACAAGGGCAAGTGTCACACTCATCCCTCCACTGCCTGGTACTCACTGCATCAAGCGCGCTGAGCACATACTTTGCACCAAAGGCCTCCACCCACCCTCAGTGTTGTCCACGTTCACCCCCATCATGAAGAGAGAGAAGCCCAGCCCCGGCTGGAGGAGACTGAGGCCACACCTGCAGCCCCATCACATCCCAAGCCACGGCTACTCACCCATTGGCCCTTGCTATCTCTGTCAACCAATGACCACCTCTCCCCACCCGTGGCCGCTATGTCTGCCCTCCCTTTGGTCTGGCAGATTCCACAAGCCTCCTAACGGTGATATAATTTACCATTTTATTTGTGAACTATGGCCTCTCAAAAAGGGCACATTGCCCCCACTCTGCCAAAAAACACTGAATTATTAACCAAACAAAGGAACGAAAAACCATTGGAGGTGACAGTTGTTGATGGGCATGGACAAACCTACCTAACATGGTCATAGCCGCGGCCTTTTGTAGGAAAGACCAAAAATGGTGCCTGGGCCTCTCTGAGTCCCAAAGACTGGCCTCCCATTGGTCTTGCCACAACATACCAGATAAGCACTCTTCTCTCCTATTTGCATATTCCTAAACCCGACAGCCTGTCCTTGCATTGCACGTCGCATTGCAAACAACTGATGCGTGTTCTTCGTTGCAAGAATTCTGCTTGAAAAATTTCGCCTTATCTCCTTTGATCTGCACCTCCTCCAGCAGAAACCTCAGCACACAATTTGCACCATGGCCTGCGGTAAGGTGCAGCTTTTATGCATCCCCTGGCGGTTCACTCTCCTACACATAGTTTTAAAAAAAATCTCCATTCCCCAGTGTTCCTCCTCTCTGAGGTCCCTCAGGCTAAAACTTCACCTCTTTGTCACCCATCCTGGTATAATAGGGAAGCTCTGGTGGGGACAGTTGAAGGAGGAATGTTGCCCAAGATCTGGAGGAGATCTGCTTCTTGTCTTACTTCCAGGATGATGATGTTGGTGTTTTTTTCCCACTGCTTGAGGGAAGAGTGGGGTTTGGGAGTGGGGGGAGTCCTTCCTGTCACTCCTCTCAACAACCTCACCGGGGTGGAGGGTCATAGAGCCTGTTGGAACATCTTGCTATTAATGCCTTGCAATTTGTAGCATTTTGCTCATATTTTTTGGCATTACAACAAGAGGCTCGGCTTGCAAGTGCGAAAGCAAAGTGCTTTGGGGCATCTTGAGGTTGTGAAATTGAGGCGCAATATAGATGCAAGTCTTTCTCTTCCAGCAATGCAGTGGGTATCAGTCACCTGTCCCCGCTGCCCTTTTCTGTTTAGGGTGGATTTCCTGTGCTAAACGAATGCTAATACCCAGGTGTGGACTGACACAGTGAAGTGGGGTGTGAGCAAAGGGGCAAGATCTGGCCTCTTGGGTCATGTTGAATTTGAGTTTGCAGCTTGTTGCTGCCTCTGAGTGACACGAGACCCCGAGGCAGGAAGCGTGGCCTCAGGTTCGAGAGGAAGAGGCTTCGCTCTGCAGAAACAGGAAGCCTTTCTATTGGTTGGTCTCGACGCTAGCTGTAACACAATCGACAGCAAAACCCTTTCTTTCAGACCCAGCCAGCTGTTTGAGGTTCTGGCAGCAAATAAGCAGGATCAGAACGAGCGCTGTAATTCACTGCACCCACCCCCTGAAAAAATACCGTGAATTTATGTAGCACCTCAGAGTGTCCCAAATCGGCAACTCGCAAGCAATCAAGGTTCTTGGTCTGTAGTCATAGAGTCATGCAGTATGGAAACAGACTGTGCGGTCCAACCAGTCCATGCCAACCATGTTCCCAAACTAAACAAGTCCCATATGCCTGCATTTAGAATATAGAACATGGCCCATGCCTCTCTAAACCTTCCCTATTGACAAACTTATCCAAATGTCTTTTAAGTGTTGTATCTGTATCTGCATTCACCACTTCCTCTGACACTTCATTCCACACACGAACCATTCTCTGTGTAAAAAGGTTGTCCCTCATGTCCTTTATAAATCTTTCAGTCTCACCTTAACAATATACCCCCTGGATTTGAACTCCCCCACCCTAGGGAAAAGACCCTTGTCATTCAGCTTATCAATGCTTTTCATAGTTTTATAAACGTCTATAAGGTCACTTCTCACCTATGCTCCAGGGAAGAAAGTCTATCCACGCTCTCTTTATAACTCAAACCATTCATTCCTGGCAACATCATGGTTAATGTTTTCTCACCCCTCTCCAGTTTGATAGTACAGGCTATAACACAATAGTTGCTCTCTTGTGTGATTTGATGCCATTCACAATTGCGCTATAGAAAATTGTCATTTAAAATCATATAATAGGCAAATCATTACAGAAAATCACTACATCTGTATAACTGAAAGTTAGCATTATTGAAGCAGCTTCCGCTATTCATCAACTGTGTTACAGCCAATTCGCATTAACAAAGCATATGTTATAGCAGAACTACCTGTATTCTTCCTATAGCAGGGCGACCAGAACTGCACACAGTACTCTAGGAGAGACCTCACCAATAGCCTGTACAACATCAACACAATGTCCCAACTCCTATACTCAAAGGCCTGAGCAATGAAGGCAAGAGTGCTAAACGCCTTCTCAACCACCCTATGCAAACTTCATAGAATTATGTACCTGAGTCCTTAGGTCTCCCTGTTGTTACTGTTGCAATGTCAGCAGTCTGTGTGAGGCAATAATGTTTCTGACTTCTCCATCAATTACTAAGCATTATTCAACAGATAGATATAGATTCATAGTGTTGGAGAGAGCAGAAGAGGTTCTTCGGCCCATTGAGTCTGTGCAGACCTACCTACATTGGTTCGACTTTCCAGTTTTTGGCCCATAGCCTTAAATGTTGTGACATTTCTAGTGCTCACCCAAGTACTTTTTAAAGGTTGTGAAATTTCCCACCTGAACTACCCTCCCAGGCAGTGTATTCTAGACCCCCACCCGCAACCTTCTGGGTGAAAAGATTATTCCTCAAATCCTCACAAAACCTCCTACCTTTCACATTAAAATGACGCCTCTACATTATTGACCCTTTGGAATGTGGACTAGTTGCTTTCTGTCCACCTTGTCCATGCCCCTCATCATCTTTTATACCTCGATCAGGATCCCCCTCGGCCTTCTGTGCTCCAAGGAAAACAACCTGAGCTTATCCAGCCTCACTTCATAGCTTCACATAAATAAGCCTGGACTAATTTCGTACTCTTGTAAACCTATAATGCAGGCCACTGTTCCAGCACCATCACTAGGGAGTGTTGCACAGAGCTGTGTTCCTCACTGTCCTAGGAAATTTGGCATGTCCATAAAGTCCCCCACCAACCTTTACAGATGCACCATCGAAAGCATTCTGTCCGGGTGCATAATGGCCCGGTACGGTAACTGCTCTGCCAGGTCTGTAAAAAACTACGGAAGGTTGTGTGCGTAGCCCAGACCATCACAGAAGCCAACCTTCCATCCATGGACCCCCTTTACACTTCTCACTGCAGCAGTAAGGCTGCCAACATCATCAAAGACCCATCTCACCCAGTAATACTCTCTTATAACCTCAGGCAGAAGATACAAAAGCTTAAACACACGCACCAACAGATTCAAGAACAGCTTCTTCCCCACAGTAATTAGGCTGCCGAATGGAGGTCCCTAATTTCAAATTGAATGTTAATCTTGCTTTTGTGTACCACCTATGCAGCTGTAACCCTGAATGCCTCACTCTGTCTAAACACCCTACGTCTGAATGTCCTTGTATGTTAAGATCTGCCTGTACCGCTCGCCAAACAAAACTTTTCACTGTACTTAGGTACATGTGACAACAATAAATCAAATCAAATTTTCCTTCTGCTTTAATGTTCTTTGTTTAGCCCATCAGGTCATTGCGCAAGATCCCAGGGCACTATTCCCAAGAATTCCCATTGGTGTCCAGGCCCTCGATCAAATTTCACTAAAACAGAGGTCAACTGGTTCCTTTCTCGCTGCTTTTTGTTCAGACCTTGCCAAGTACAAGTTGACTGACCCGTTTCCTGCATTGCCAACAAACAAATTAAGGGCTGGCACAGGCCATTCGGCCCCTCATGCCTACTCCACCAGCCACTAAGACCAAGGCTGAGCTGATTATGGCCTCAACTCCGCATTCCCGACAACCTTCCATCCACTTCGCTTACCACGAATCTCTCCACCCTGTGACTTGTAAATTGTCAAAGGCTCTGCTTCCAGCCCGTTTTGATAAAAAGAGCTTCAAGGACTCATGAGACGTTGAGAGAAAACATTTCTCCTTGGCTCTTTCTTAAGTGAATGACCGGTTATTTTGGAAAGGTGATCCCTCAGTCTGGAACCTCCCACAAGAGGAAACCTCCCCTTCACACTGGATCTGTCAAGGCCCCTCAGGAAACTTATCCATTTCAATCAAGCCACCTCCCATTTTTCTCAACTGCAGTGTTTCGGCCCATTAGCCCTGCCACCTCCCTTGTCCTGTCAGAGACAGCATTCACTTAGTCGTTCTGTGAGAGGTATGTTCTGTTGCAAATACTCTCCAACATCTAAATGATACTCTGGTGAGGGTTCTGAAATAGCCCAGCATCCAACAACAGGAAACCCAAGGTTAATTTCCAATCTGCGAGAGCATGGTCCACCATAGGCAAGGTGAATGACAAGGGTCTTTTCCCTAGGGTGGGGGATTTCAAGGCTGGGGGGGGGCATATTTTTTAAGGCGAGATGAGAAAGATTTTAAAATATCATGAGGGGCATCTTTTTTACATAGAGAGTATTACATGTGTGGAATGAACTTCCAGAGGAAGTGATGGATAGAGGTACAGTTACAGCGTTTAAAAGACATTTCGGTAAGAACATGAACAGGAAAGCCTGTGTATCATGCAAAGCAACACTTTCACTGTACACGTGTCAACAATCAATCAATCAATTTGAGCGGGGGCCCGACCTCAGTGGTACACCTTTAAAGATTATAAACCCGGGGCCACATTTCTTCACCTTCCCCAAAAGGTGGATAAATATCACACAGGTTTATTGCCCCTTTGCTGCAATCCCGACACCAGTCACCTACTCCAAACATCCATTGGGGTTCAGTCAGTACTGCAGTGGTCAGTGACTGTACATTCTGCTCTGAAATATTAATACATTATTTCACGTCCCCATCACACTGTGTCTAACACTATCTTATGGGTGTTGATTGCCATTACCACTGTAAACTAACAGTAGAACATTGAAGCTGCTTCTCAACTTATCTCAAACTTAATTAATAGGAAATTAGACTTACAGACTGAATTAAAAAGTAGGCAAGACTGGTAGGCTTCTGCAAAACCAAAGAGGCGTGGTTCTTATCAAAACGACAAAGAGGAAAATGGAATCTGAGTTTCTGTGGCATTTATCCCCACCTCCGGATGTCTGAAAGTGCTTCACAACTAACTAAGTCATTTTTCAATCACGTTCGCTGTCAGAACGAAGGAATCCTGGCATCCAGTTTATAATCAGCAGTGTGCTGTTTTAGCCAATGGTTGAAGGATAGATATTGGTCAGAGCACTAGAAGAATCTTACTTCCATCCCAAAGCCAACAAAGGCAAGAACATAAGAAATAGGAGCAGGAGGAGGCCATCTGGCCCATAGACCCTGCTCTGTAATGTCAATGGCTGTTCTTTTCAGGGACTCAGCTCCACTTACCTGCCCTCTCACTGTAACCCTTAATTCCTTTACTGTTCACAAATCTATCTACCTTTGTCTCAGAAACATTCAATGAGGAAACCTCAACTGCTTCACTGGGCAGGGAATTCCACAGATTCATAACCCTTTGGGTGAAGAAGTTCCTCCTCAGCTCAGTCCTAAACCTGCTCCCCCTTATTTTGAGTCTATGCCCCCTCGTTCTCATTTCACCCACCAGTGGAAATAGCCTCCCTGCTTCTACCTTATATATTCCCTTCATAATTTTGTATGTTTCTATAAGATCCCCCCTCATTCTCCTAAATTCCAATGAATATGATCCCAGTCTATTCATTACAAACACTCCTGTGTTTATGGTGTAATTGACATTCTGTTCTTTTTTTAAATATTTATGGGTAGGGGTGAGCGTATAAACAATTATATTTCTGTAAATGCTAGTGTCTGCTTTTAAAATAAGACTCAGTTATAGGAAGTCAGTTGAGTTCATTGCAAAACAGCAAGGGTGCAGAAAGAACAAAAAATATTATCAAGGCAACAAGAAAGATGGTGGGTACGTCAAAGAGAGCAGTAACTTCAACTGAAGTTCTAACTGGAAATCAGATGGTGACAAGTCTGTCTGGTTAACCACAATTGTTGAGTTCATCGCAAGACCTTTTAACTTAGTCCTTCTCCAAACAGAAAGAGGCCTTCTCTGCTTCTTTCAGTTTTGCTGAAACCAGTTACTGTATGTTTCATTCCCAATAAAACATGAAACACAGCTGATACAATCGGTCAGGCGACAAAGCAAATGAAGCAACTTTTTGAATTAATAGAGAGATGTCTGCAAACTCCAATGTGGAGCTGCACACTTCCTGGATTCTGGTGCCCCAGATTTATTGCAGTTCTACGTAAAGTGATGCTCATTCTTAGCTCTGCTAAGACCCATTCTCCCACTGCCCCTTCTCCCCACTGCCCAAGACTAGCTTCCAGTCTGGCAATACCTCAGCTTTAAAACTTCTATTCTTGTTTTCAAATCTGTCAACGTCTTCAAAGGTCCCTATTTCTGTAAGCTCCTCTGTCATAGAGTCATAGGGTTTTACAGCAATGAAACAGGCCCTTCGGTACAGCTAGTCCATTCTAACCAGATATCCTAAATTAATCTAGTCCCATTTGCCAGCATTTGGCCCACATCCCTCTAAACCCTTCCTATTCATGTACCCATTCAGATGCCTTTTAAATGTTGTAACTGTACCAGCCTCCTCCACTTCCTCTGGCAGCTCATTCCCCACATGCACCACCCTCTGTGTGAAAAAGTTGGCCTTTAGACCCCTTTTATGTCTTTCCCCTTTCACCTTAAACCTACGCCCTCTAGTTTCCCCTATATGGGGCAAAAGACCTTGGCTATTCATCCTAATCATGCCCCTTACGATTTTATAAACATTTCTAAGGTGACACTTCTCGTTTCGAACTCCCCCACCCTGGCAAAAAGGCCCATGCTTACCCTGTTCATGCTCCTCATGAATTTATAACCCCCTTTAAGGCCAGCCTTCAGCCTCTGAAGCTTCAGGGAAAATATCCCCAGCCTATTTAACCTCTCCCTATAGCTCAAACCCTCCTAACCTGGCAACATCCCTTGTAAATCTTTTCTGAACACTTTCAAGTTTAGCAACACCTTTCCTACAGCAGTGAGGCCAGAACTGAAGAGTGACCTGACCAATGCCCTGTACAGCCACAACATGAGCGCCCAACTTAAAGAAGGAGCCAAGGATGGTGACGGTACTATCACTAGTCTGAATCTGGGGAAGATTTTAAACCCACCACAGCAGGCGGCAGAATTTGAATCCAATGTAAATCTAGAATTGAGAGTCTAATGATGACCATGAAACCATCACTGATTGTTGGGGAAAACTCATCCAGTTCACTAATGCCCTTTAGGGAAGGAAACTGCCATCCTTACCTGGTCTGGCCTCCATGTGACTCCAGACCCACAGCAATGTGGTTGACTCTAAACTGCCCCCTGGGCAATTAGGGATGAGCAATAAATGCTGACGCCCTCATCCTGTTAATGAATAATGCAAAACCAATTCTCTAATTCAGACCTCCTGCATATCCCTGACTTACTCTGCTCCCATTAACGGCCATAACTAGAGGGGCAGTGATACTAAGTAATGGAATCCCTCCCAAAACCTCTGCAACCCGGAACCTCTCTCTCAGCCAACGCTTTGAATCTCGAAGGCTGCCCTGTGCCAAGGCCGGAGGTACAGGTGCTGTGGGCGATGTGGGGGCCAAAGATGTTGGCGAGACTGAGAAAAGAGGTTCTCGTGAATGAGTGATAATGGGAACTGCAGATGGGCGAAGTCCAGTCGCAAACCATTTCCACTCCCCCTCCCATTCTTTAGATGACATGTCCATCATGGGCCTCCTGCAGTGCCACAATGATGCCACCCGAAGGTTGCAGGAACAGCAACTCATATTCCACTTGGGAACCCTGCAGCCCAATGGTATCAATGTGGACTTCACCAGCTTCAAAATCTCCCCTTCCCCCACCGCATCCCAAAACCAGCCCAGTTCGTCCCCTCTCCCCACTGCACCACACAACCAGCCCAGCTCTTCCCCTCCACCCACTGCATCCCAAAACCAGTCCTACCTGTCTCTGCCTCCCTAACCTGTTCTTCCTCTCACCCATCCCCTCCTCCCACCCCAAGCAGCACCTCCATGTCCTACCCACCAACCTCATCCCACTTCCTTGACCTGTCCGTCTTCCCTGGACTGACCTATCCCCTCCCTACTTCCCCACCTATACTCTCCTCTCCACCTATCTTCTTTTCTCTCCATCTTCAGTCTGTCTCCCCCTCTCTCCCTATTTATTCCAGTTCCCCCACCCCATCCCCCTCTCTGATGAAGGGTCTAGGCCCGAAACGTCAGCTTTTGTGCTCCTGAGATGCTGCTGGGCCTGCTGTGTTCATCCAGCCTCACATTTCATTATCTCGTGAATGAGTGTCTTGCTTGTAACCAATCACAAGATGACGACATTGCTGGCTAGGCTGGTATTTGTTGGCCGACCTGAAATGCCCTGGGGAAGATGGTGGTGAGCTGCCCTCTTGAATCTCTACAGCCCCTGGGCGGTTTGGATGCCCACAGAGATTTTCACAGTTATCATCAGACTCTTAATTCCAGATTTTTATTGAATTCTGCCGTGGCGGGATTCAAATCTAAGCCCTCGGAACTTACTTGGGCGCCGTTATTAATAGTCCAGCAATAATAGCACTAAACCCTACTTTGGCAAATTCAGCTCGGTGTGTGATGGTGCTGGTTCAGTTTGGTACGCAAGAGTGGGAAGGTGCAGTTAAATAATAAACTGTAATCCAGGTACAATTAATCAATTAAACTGACCTTGCTGTTTTACACATCCGGTGTTGGGGGTTAGGTTGGCTTTCTACAAAAAAGTGTTGAACTACAGGCTACAGATAAACGGCTTTGGTGGTCTTGCTCTAGACACATTGAGTGAGAGGTGTTTCCCACTGCGTGGAGAACAAGAGCGGTGAGGTTTAGACCTTTTGCAGCTGTGGTAAAGAAACCTGACAAAGTCTTTGAAATGATGAGTTTGACCAGGTTGAGTGCAGAATGACGTGAGTGCATCCTGCTGAGATGCTGTGGTCAATATCTGAACTTATGATTCATCCCCAGTTAGCGCCCTTCTAGATAATAATACTGATCGTCCTCACCTTCTTGCTGATTGGGTGCTTCTCCCTCTCCAGCATACTGGGGAGCCATTCCTAATTCAGTCACAAGCCGCTTTGGAATTTGATCTTTAATTAAATAAAGGTCTGATCATAAAATAAAAAATGAAACTTTTCATAGTAGGGAAAGGCACTAAATGTATTCTCCATCTAGACTCGTCCTTTCCAAAGTGAAGATCGGATCCCAAGGACGTCGGTGAGCTGGAACTTTGGGGTTGTCTGTTGCAAAGCAGCAATGAGAGAGGTCGGTCCGACATATAACACAGTCTCACACAAACAGACAGACCCTGCTCTGAGATAGCAAGAACTGCCGATGCTGGAGTCAGGGACAACACAGTGTGGGGCTGGAGGAACACAGCAGGCCAGGCAGCATCAGAGAGAACACAGTGTGGAGCTGGAGGAACACAGCAGGCCAGGCAGCATCAGAGATAACACTGTGTGGAGCTGGAGGAACACAGCAGGCCAGGCAGCATCAGAGATAACACAGTGTGGAGCTGAAGGAACACAGCAGGCCAGGCAGCATCAGAGGAGCAAGGAAGTCGACATTTCCGGTCGAGACCCTTCTTCAGAAATTATGCTCTCACATGTCACCCACCTCCTTTCCGCAAGCCCCCTCTGCAACTCTCGCAAGACTTCTTCCACACCGCATTCCCTGCCCCAACCCCAATACCCCAGCCAATCCTCCCATTCACTGAGAGGACATGATAATGTCCATCCCACAAAACAGGGACATGGTAAGAAAAGGTTTGGGAGGAGCTGATCTGGAGGGACATGAGAAGTAGGTAATACCTTGAGTTGGGAAATACATCGTCATTCATTCAGTGTCACTCGGTTATCATCGTGGAATTCCTTCCCTCATGGCATTGTGGGGGTCTCTGCATCCCAAACACTGCAGTGTTTCAAGAAGACCACTTTCTCCAGGGCATTTATGGACAGCCCAGCCAGCAAACCCCCACATCCCATGAACAAATAGAACAAATAACAATTACAGTATCCTCCATGATCGAAAAGCAGAGCAGGCTCAATGTGCCAAATGGCCTCATTCTGCTGCTGTATTTTATGGTCAAAAAAGTGATTTCATCTACTGATTGGCACACTGATGGAAGCAAAACAAGGTTTTGTCCCTCCATTCTATGGAGGTCAGGTTTAAAAAATATGTGCTGCAGTTTAACTGTGATCTCAGTAATTGTATAACGGGACTCTGTACAGCTCAGAGCATCCTGCATTGTCGCCTTAACATCCCTGTATCTATATATTTGCACAACTAGAAGGAAGATGGGGGCTAATATAAAGAACAGAACAACCCTTTCTATCAACCCTAGCCCAACTTTAAATCCCAATTCCCGTCTCAACTCACTCAACAAAGACTCAGAGAGCTGCCCATTCTGTCTGAGCCATTGCATCTTCGGTATTGAAGAATACACCAGTTCTTCAACCTTTGGACTTTCATAAAATAATGCAATTTCCTAGATCAATGGTGATGAGGGTGGGGTCATGTGGGACTGCCTGGAATGATCTAACCCAGAGTGTTGTGGAGGCTAGATCACTGAAAATAGTTAAAGTGGAGGCAAGATAGCTTTCTGAAGTGGGGGGGGTTGGGGGCTATGTGAAAGCGATATGGAAGAGGAGGAGAGGCCTGGGGCAGATCATCCAAATTCTTGTTGAATGGTGGGGTAGGCTTGAGGGGCTGAATGGCCTACAGCTATTGTCTCCATCTCAAGGTAATTAGCCTGTGCGCACATCAGCGTGTACACTAGCTGCAGGGTACGTGTGCAGGGACTGGAGAGTTGGCGATGGAAAGATGTGCGATCATACAAACAGATGAGCTCACCAATCATGAGCAGGAGTAGGCCATTCGACCCTTCAAATCTGCTCTGCCATTCAACAAGGTTTATGGCCCATCTGATGATAACCTCAAATCCCCACTTCCGCCTGAATCTGAGAACATTTCAAGTCATTCTCTGACAGGACCCTTTTCTTTGTGCCGTGCCTGGTGTAAATAGGGAACAAACACAGCTCAGAGTGTTAATCTGAAAGTTCCCTTGACAGCTATGAGCCTTGGCAGGCCAAACAGTTAAGTCAGAGAGAGGAAGGAGCTGTGATAGCGATATCGGGCTTGTTTATCTTGTTTTAAGAAAATCGATGCATCAGAAATTACCCTAAAATTGAGACACGCATTCAATAAATCCTTTGCTGGCACAAAACTCTGTGTGTGCTCGGGTGGGAATAATCCAAGAAAAACATTGTTCCTTGCCAAAACAGGGTCTTTGACTGACAATAATGCCTTTCAAAGAGGAAGGACCATATTAGGCATGAACTGAAGTTTCTCAATTTGCACTTCATGTTGTTACAGTCTTCCTTCAGCAGTTCAAAGTTATTGCAATGCACAGGAACACTACACCGAAACGTCTCTCTGTACATACACTCCTCCAGGCCATTTCTCACCAGAAACCACCAACAGCATTAAAGGCTGAGCTTTCTACATATGTAGTAATTTAACTGCATCCTGACAGAGCTAGCGAATCCGAAAAAAAAACACACACACACACACACACACACACACACACACACACTCACACACACACACACACACACACACACACACTCACACACACTCATTCAGCCTATGAGAGTCAGCTCAAAGGTAACATGTTAGGCCTGGTGGTTAGAACAATACAACCAGTTGACATAGACACCCGCACCAGGTCCAGTGAGGGGGGTTTTACCATAATCCCACTCTATTCTGGTAACAGGGAGAACTGCTTGACTCAAAAGCAGCTGGAAATACAAGGTGGAATCTCTTTGCAATATTTCACCCAGCCTGGCTACGTGGAGAGCTCTCGGTTTGAATGGTGTGACATCTGTTTGTATTCATTCGCAGCATGTGGGCTTCTCCGGCTTGGCCAGTGTTTATTGGCAGTCCCTCCTTGCCCTGGAGAAGGTGGTGGTGAGCTGTCTTCTTGAATCACTGCAGTCCTTGGAGCAGTGCTGTTCGGGAAGGAATTCCTGTATTTTCACTCTGTGACACCAGTGATATATTTCCCACGGCAGGAGTTTGGGAGGTACCATCGAATGAGCACTGGTGGAATGCAGTGCATCGTGTTGTAGATGGTGCTCTGGGTGTCAGTGGTGGAGGGAGTGGATGTCTGTGGCTTAACAACAAAACTACAGAATGCTGTAGATTTCCTTCCCTAGCGGCACCGTACACACCCCTGTACACCCCAGGGCCCGCAGTGGTTCAAGAAGGCAGCTCATCACCAGGGGAGCTCAAGGACAGGCAGTAAACACTGGGCCCAGTTAGAGACATTCATGTCCCATCAACAAATACATTTAAAAAGCAGAAGATCTGCAGCAAAAACAAGAAATTGTTGGAAATACTCAGCAGGTGTGGCAACATCTGTGGAGAGAGAGAGAGAAAGAAAGATTGAGTAAGCATTTCAGATCAGCGATCTTTTTAGAGATTGTAAAAAGGTTAAATCCGTCTTTCTCTCTTTCTAAAGATGCTGCTGGATCTGCTGAGTATTTCTAGAACTTTCCATTTTAAAGCCTGGAGGATATGCTGGCCCCCCTCCAGTTTGGAGTACTGAGTACAGTTTTCACTTTTACAATATGGAGGTGCCAGAGAAAACACACAATCTGTGACCTTCTCATTCCCAGGCTTCTACTTTGCATGTTAGGAATAAAATGTGGGATTCCCCTTTCTCTTGACCTCCTAGAGAGGGGAGATGCTGGCAAGCCCCACTGGTTGTCCTTTCACATGTGTCCTGGTGACGCAACCTCATAACAGCACTGAAGGGGGAACACTTGGGCCATTGTGTCCGTGCTAGCCCTCTAAAAGACCATTGTGCTGCTCCTTGGCCTCTTTCCCTGTGCCACTCCTCGTTCCCCGTCTTTGGATGGTAAGTCTCTGCGTTTTCTCAGCCGAGTCCTGTCCCCACCAGACTGTAGGGCGAAGCTTTCTAGATCTTTGCTGAATGAAGTGTTTTCCCTTGGTGTTACCATCACTTCCTTTCTGCCAAGGAGGTGAGGGTGAGCAGATGAGTTCCAGCTGACACAGCAGATGACTGACTGTGTTCCAGGGTTGTCCATCACTCAGTTGTTTTTGGAGAGGTCACACTGTCTGACTGATAGCTTCTTCCACAGCTGGCACAGGTAAATAGCTTTGACCCCTACCTTCAACTAACATTTTGCGATTCCTCTTGACCTCTTTAGCCCTCTGTGTTTTGCTGTGCCCTCTCAGACTGCCTGCCTCCTGGCTCTCCGGTCAGCAGTGAATACTCCTCATGGATTCCAGGCAGCTTTAGAGACATGAGATAACATAGTGTAGAGCTGATGAACACAGCAGGCCAAGCAGCATCAGAAATTTCCGAAGAAGGGTCCAGACCCGAAATGTCAGCTTTCCTGCTGGAGCAGAAAAGCTGACGTTTCGGGTCTGGACCCTTCTTCAGAAATTTCTGAATATTGCTTGGCCTGCTGCGTTCATCCAGCTCTACACCTTGTTATCTCAGATTCTCCAGCATCGGCAGTTCCTACAATCTCAGCTTTAGAGACATCATCCTTATGGTAGATGTGGACAACATGTTGATCATCTGCTTACAACCAGCCTGCCACAGAGATGGGGACGTGGCTGCCAACCATTCGGTCTGTAAGAAATAGGAGTAGGCCATTCAGCCCCTCAATCCTGCTCTACCATCCAACAAGATCATGACTGACCTGCCCCAGAACTCATCTCCTCTTCTGTGCCTGCCCCTCAGAGACCTCAACTTCCTGATCTTTCAGGAAGCTGTCTGCTTCCTCTTTAAATACTTTGGGTGGCCTGACCTCTACAACTCTCTGCTATAGATCATTCCAGGCATTCACACATGACCTCACCCCCATCACCACAGATCCAGCAGATTAAATATCCTGATGATCCCTGCTCACTGATGGAATTTCAGGCCTGGCATGGTCTGGCACAACAGGATAGATCACTCAAAGCCTATCAAGAGACAACCAAATGGATGGCCCTGAAGTGGCTGGAACGGCTATCCAAAGACACTAAATTGTTACTGGGCTGAAAGAGGCCATTCAGCCCATCAAGCCTGAGCTGATTTACCATGGCTAATCCACCTAGCCTACACATCCCTGAGATGGCTTGTCTTCATTGCTCAGAGTATAGGAGTTGAGATGGTACATGGCAGTAATACAGGATGTTGGTGGGGCCAATTCTGGAATACTGCATTCAAGTCTGGTCACCCGGCTATGGGAAGGATATTATTAAACTGGAGAGGTCTCAGAAAAGATTTACCATGCTGTTGCCGGGAATGGAGGGTTTGAGTTAAAGGGACAGGCTGGGTAGGCTGGTTTTCACTGGAGCATAGAAAGTTGCAAGGTGGCCTCATAGAGATTTATAAACTCATGAGGGTCACGGATAAGGTAAAGAGCAAAGGTCTTTTCCCCAGGGGGTGAGTTCAAAACTAGAGGACATATTCTTAATTTGAGAGGAGAAATATGTAAAAGAGACCTATGGGCAACATTTTCACGCAGAGGGTTGTTGGTATGTGGGACTAACTGCCTGAGGGAATGGTAAGTGCAGGTATAGTTACAGCATTCAGACAGGTGCATGTACAGGAAAGCTTCTGAGGGCAATGGTCAAATGGGACTAGTTTAGTTTGGGAACCCTGGTTGGCATGGATGGGTCAGAACAAAGGGTCAGTTTCTATGCTTTATGGACACTATGATTCTAATGTACCTAACCTGCACTTCCTTGGACTGCGGGAGGAAACCGGAGCGCCCGGAGGAAACCCACGGCAGACACGGGGAGAACGTGTAAACTTCACACAGACAGTTGCCTGAGGGTGGAATCGAACCCGGGTGCCTGATGCTGTGGGCCACTGTGCTACCCTTTTTACCTCTGTCTGAAGGATATTTGATGAACCAGTTGGTTTTTTTATTACATACTTTCACAGTGACTTCTTCTGATTCAGACACAGGGAATCCAGATAACTTATGGGAGCAGGCAGTCCAGAAGAGGCCCTTCAGCCCATCAAGTCTGTACTGCCAACATTATGCTACTACCTGTATTCACCCCACTTTCCCACACTAGGCCTAGAGCCTCGAATGTTATGATAGTTCAAGTGTTTACCCATGTGCTTTTTAAATTTTGTGGGGTTTCCTACTTCAACAACCCTCCCAGACAGGGCTTTCCGTGCCCTCATCGCCGTCTGGGTGAAAATGCTATTCCTCAAATCCCCAGTAAACCTCCTGACTGATTTCCAAATCTCATCCTGGTTGCCAATCCAACACACAAGTCCCTATATCACTGCCCCACGTTTTAATAAACCAGCACCCTACAACCTTAGAAACAGACGTCCCTTAGAGAAATGTATAGCCCAACAGTTGCTTGGTAACTCAGAGCTGAAACATTGCCGGAAATAGAGGCATGTTGCCAAGCTACCCATCAGGACTCACACAAGAATGCCAAATTTCAAACAATCACCGCCAATTATACCACAAGAACCAAAGATGCTGCCTGGCTGATTAATCAGCCCTGATTGGCCAATGAACAAACAATTGAAGGTAGATCCATTGTGCTTGTGTTGGCTCATCTAGGCTGGCTAGAAGCTCACTCCAGAAGCAAAATGAATATGTTCAGCCATTGTATTTAATGAGGATTCCCAGAAAAGTGTGGTCCCTATGTCAGCCACATTGCTTTCTGCATGGCGATGCCTCAGTCAGTTGAAGTAGAAATGTCAACCAACCAGCACTCCTTTCCTTTTGTGGTATAAATTGTTGCAATTGTTTGAAACTTAGAACTCTCGCATTCGTCCTGGCAAGTGCAGACAGAGAGCTTCAGTGACATATCTTTTTCTTTTTAATCTTGTAGATTAAATGAGATAACCAATTCGGACCATTAGCTGAAACAGGTATCATTTGGAATGCCAAGATAACAGGGTAGCAATTGTGACAAGACTGTGGCTTTAAGCGCTGTGTTTTGTTCTGGTTTCTTTGAGAGAGATATAGATTGGGACACAGGTACCAAGCAGTCTATGAGAAGATAAGCAATTTGAGAGACCTTGGGGAGCTTTTCACCCTCTTTAAAATTGGAACAATAGAAGCAGCCTGAGTGGGTGAGGTCAATGCTAACAGAAGCAGGATTTTTAATTTACTTTCAGCAGTTGTCTCAGCAGGTTTGGAAGACAGTGAATCTCTCCTCGCTGCTACAATCTCTCTCCAAATTGTCTTTTGATGTACTCTCATCCTGGATTGCAGAACTGCAATGTGAGAAATCTGTTCTCTGATCTTACCTTTTTGCTAAGGGGGTTTGTTTATGGGATGTTACTATATTGGAACAGTTAATTAGTAATAGTTACTGAGTGTATTATTCTGTTAAGCTTTTCAATAGAGTAAAGTTATTCCAACTCCATTCTTTTTTGTTGCAGTTTCACTATAGTGCATGGTAAAGTGTGTTTTGATTTAAATCGGGGAGTTTGACCAATCAAATTGAATTTGGAATGCAGCATCTGACATTTGCCTTTATAAAATGAGAAAAAGTTAGGGTCTGGGCTACCTTCTTAATGTAATTCCTGGTTAGTCCATTACATAAGCAATAAATGTAAAATGTCAGGAGATTTGTAATTTCAGGATGTCATTGAGAAGATGACAGTGAGCTGCTTTCTCCCAAAGTGTTGTTCAGGAGGGATTTCACTCCTCCTGGGACTGAGAGCTTCACTGGGATGACCAGCATTTGTTGCTTGACCTTATTTGAGGTGAGTGACTTGCACAGCCCATTCAGTTGAGATTCATGGAACAACAATTGACATTACTGTGAGATACATAGCCAGATTTTCTTTCCCTAAGAGGGCATTAGTAAATCAGATGAGCTTCTGTCCGAAACGTCATCTTTTGTGCTCCTGAGATGCTGCTTGGCCTGCTGTGTACATCAGCTCCACACTTTGTTGTCTTGGATTCTCCAGCATCTACAGTTCTCATTATTATTGTACTCGACATTCTGCATTTATCCATTGAATTCATATTTCACTAGGTACTATGGTGGGATTTGAACCCACATGCCCCAGAGAATCAGCCTGAACTTCTGATCACCAGCCTGGTACATTACCTCTATGCCAGATCTTCCCCTACTGGTTGATGATAGTGCCCATCACCGAGAGCAGCATTTTATTGCAGATATATTAGTGCATTGAACTGATGTTTCCACAGCCGCATTGGTGGGTTCTGAACTCACAACTATGGGGCATTGGTCTACACCAGAAGGAGGAATGGTCGATTGAACGGTGTGAATGTTTTGAGGGGGAGAAGCCACTTGCTGTCCTCCTCCTTTCTGGTTAAAGGTCTAGAAGTATCAGGAAACACAGCTTTCACCAACATCAGAAAACTAGATCAAGTTCCAAGGAAGGGCGCAAGGCAAGGATGCAGGGTCGACACAACAAAGCAGCTAGAGACTGCAAAGGCAAAATGTTAGGGTTGGTATTGTGGACAGAAGAGATTAAAAAGGCTCCTTAATCTGATCCAGCTTGCCAACGAGGAACGATTAGAGAGGCTGGGCAGAAGGAGGCTACTTCATCAAAGCTCATTTATATGAAATGATACAGATCAGACAAAGCAACTTTATGACTGTGTCATTATATAATTAGAAAGAGCTATACTGAGACAAATTACAGAAGAGCAGGGAGGGTGTCATTATTGCAGAATCCTAATCACATTTTTGTTGGAGAAAATAGAAGGCGATTTATGTTGCACAGCAAGAACCAAGTTAAACCTTGTATCCTCACCCACTCACATTATTTGTCAAGGGAAGATTTGAGACTGGAATATTAGATTGGCACCAGTTAATTTAGCTTTGCTTTCACGTCCGTAAATCTGATTAAAAGTCTTCCGGGTTGTTTTGGAAGTTTTTGCTGATTCCTTTCATTTTCCACTCGCAGAGAATTAACTTCACCATGTTCCAGTTTCTTTCATTCAGCCTTCAACCAGGAAGACTCAGGCATTGTGGTTTGGCAGCGCGTTCGACTGACCGATTTGTTTCAGCTATCAGTGAGTGTCCATTTGTGTCTAGTCTGCACCTGGGCAGGATCACTGATTCCTCGCCGACCTCCTGTTCAATTATTCTGGGTTCAACTATGTCAGTCTCTTCATCAGTGATGCTTATCCCACGTTTGACTTGTTACACCTGGGTGTGGACTCAGAGGAAAGGAAACAAAGAGCTGGATGGTGGGGCTGAAGCATGGAGCAGACATTTCAAAGCTCTGAATAACCAAATGGTAGAATGCATGTGGAAACTATTGACATCGATATAAACTGAGAGCACATTTCCTTTGTGGGAGACAGGCTAGAAATAGGAGGCAGAGCTGCAAATGAAGGGGTCTCCAATTTAAGTCAGAGATGAGAATATTTTCTTTTTCTCTGTCTGAGTCTGAGGAATTCTTCTCCACAGAGAGTATTGGAGGCAGAATGATTTTTAACGCTGTTAGAAAGGTTATTGATTGATAATTAAGGAGGTCAAAGTGTGTGGAAGCGTAGGTGGGATTTGAGACCACAGTCATATCAGACACAGTCTTATCAAGCAGCAGAAACAGGCTCAAGATGCCGAATGGCCTTAAATTGAGTTCATATCATGGCTGCTCCCATGGAGGACGCAGCCAGGGGTCTTTTGGAGGGGCAACTGCATGGACTCACAGAGCATACTCCATCACCAAAGGCAAGATGTTAATCTGGTGTCAGCAGCTGTTCATTCAGGCATCATTGCCAGTGGCTGTGTGCTTTCACTGTGGTCTGCACAGTTCACTAAAAAAGACCCGCAAGAGATGGAGCACACCCAAGTATGAATTGCTTTGATTCAAAGATATGGGGTTAAAAAATAAACATGAAGCTAAGTCCAAGTGAATTTTCCATTTTCTATTTCTAACAGTATCTCAACCTCATATAGGCTTCTTGGTCTGTGTCTCCCCTGAGCAACGTCGCTGCCTCACTGACTACCCATGACTTCGGCCGGTTGTGTACGCATGCTGGTTTCCTTATAACCAGAGCAGATCTTGTGGCTTGGTCAAAACCCAGACCGTGAGAAAATGATTACATTTTCTTTCGTACTGGTGAAATTTCAGTCTGTTCTATTCTAGGCCTTTCTAGAACTGGGCTCCATGAAGTCTGGTGAGACATGAGATCAGCTTCCCGCTAAGTTGGGCATTAAGGATCCCTCCCTACAATTTCAGGGAAGACACCAGTCACACTCTCAATGAACATCGTTAAAGCAGGTTATCGGGACGTTGCTATCTATGGCAGCTTACCATTTGCAAGTTTGCTTTCTGTAGGAGAACTGGGGAACAAATAAAAATCGAAAGAACTGCAGATGCTGTAAATCAGGAGCAAAAACAGGGTTTCCCGGAAAAATTCACGAGGTGTGGCAGCTTCAGTGAAGAGAAATCAGAGTTAACATTCCGGGTCCAATGACCCTCCCTCAGAAGTTCTGAGGAAGGGCCGCTGGACCCAAAGCATCAACTCTGTTTTCTTTTCCACAGACACTGCCATAGTTACGGAATAAAGGGGCTTGTGTTTAAAACTGAGATGAGAAGGAATTTCTTCTCCCAGTGAATGGCTAGACTTCTCAAGAGTTGTGGAGGCTAGATCACTGAAAGCATTTAAAGAGGTGATAAATATATTTTTGAAATGTCAGGGAATTGAGGGTTAAAATGAGCCGGAATGAAAGGGGAGTTAAGGTCTGCAGCAGATCAGCTGTGGTCTTGCTGAATGGTGAGCTAGGCTTGATGGGCCAAATGGTCTACTTGTTATGTTCTAGCATTTATAGCAGAGACCTTTTAGCTTCAATTCATTCATGAGGTGATGTCACCACAGGCTAGGCAGGCATTTAGTTGCCCTTCCAGAGTCAACCCCATCAGTGTGGGTCTGGAGTCACATGTAGGCCAGACTGGGTAAAGATGGCAGATTTCCTTCCCTAAAGGGCCTGAGTGAACCAGATGGGTTTAGACTACTGTCATTGACATTGGCCAACTCTTTATTCCAGATTATCTTTCTCATTAAATTCACAAACTTCGCCATCTATCATATTGGTGTGATCAAAACCCAGGAATCACTAGCCCAGCGATAACGCCCCTAGCTACCGAATTTTTTGAAATGCTAAAGAAGTTAACAATTGGCTGTTAAGCACTTTTTGACATCCTGACTTTGTGAAGGGGGGGCAGTGTGTTAATGAAAGCCTCAACTATTTTAATCTTGATACCACCCATCCCATCCCCAAAACAATGGGATACACCCATTGCTCATGCTCAGCCATGTTTTACCATGAAGGTAGCTTTCCCAGCATCCTTTGGTGGTAGCCAAACCCTATCCCCCCTCCCCAATTCTTAGTTCTAAATGTTCCCTCCAACTATTTTGGGACTGGGGTCCTGCAGCTGAGATGGGAGTGGTTGGGGGGTTGGAGGGGAAGGTTGAAAGTAGAGGACAGCCTCCACTTGGCGAGCAGTGGGGTCACGGGTTTTATTTCTGCGCCCACAGCAGGGGGTGAAGAGGCTGCCTGGTGTCCTGTTAAACATCAACCCACCCCCCGCCTCCCCACAATCTCCGAGAGCTGCCAACTCCATTAGCTGGAGGTTGCGTGGGGGGCACTGCTGAGTTGCCATCCTCGCAAAAATATCACGGGAGGGTGACAGACAAATCCACTGCCCTCTGGGCCTGTCTTGTGGTTTCCACAACTTGGGGATGTGCTAGCACAGTCAACACGCAGATACCTTTGTCTGCCATCCTGCCAACATTCCCACCCATTGCCAACGGGCATGAAAAATTGTAGCCAGTGCACTTGATAAACCTAACTGCAGTTGATTCTTCTCATAGTCAGCCAGTTCAGTATTATCAAACTGATGCCTGACCCCATTATAAATGGTTCAGCAGAAGCGCCTACTGTCTGAACAAACATACATTCGCAAGCCACTCAATAATAAAGGGGCTGAATAAATAATTTGACTTCCCCAAGGGTTTTCATTTCCTCTCGAAACCAGGCAGTGCAGGGAAGGAAATTTTAGACTGTATTATAAACACTGTACCTTGGCAAAATCACGCACGTCGAATAGATCAAAGGCTTCAAATAGTTCGCTCTTCTTCATGCTGAATTTCTCATAGCATGCATTTAGAAAGGTCCGGATATTCTTCAGGCAAAGGAACTGCAAAGCAAGAAAGAGCAGATACATGAAGGATCAATTGTCAGAAAGCCCATTCTCGTGTTAAAAAGCTTCATGCAAATTCCTGCCCCCAGTTCACTCTGCCTGTTGTTACAGATCTGTCTTCACATTTTTTGGAGCTGGGTGGAAGGCAAACAGTCGAGAGATGGAGGGAGATCAAAAAATAAAAATCTCTGGATTCACAATCACCTTCTCAAGGGGCAACTAGGCATGGGCAAGAAATGCTGGCCAGCCAGCGACGCCCACATCCCACCAATAAATAGAAAAAAAATGCACTCCACAGCTTGAGGATGTGCCAATACATTTGATGCCCAACCAGAAGCAGCACTGAGATGACGACGAGAGTGTCTGTTATTGTTAACGCTCCTTCAAAGGGCTTTGTGATGTTTCACTCTAGTTAGGGAGTGCTATGTAAATGCAGGATGTTTTTGCTGCAGCATGCTAACCTTGCCAGGAGATGGCCATGAAACCAGAAGGTACAGGAGCAGAAGCAGGCCACTTGATCTCCTCTGCCATTCAGGGAGATCATGGCTGATCTAATTCCTCCACTTTCTTGCCTTTTTCCAAAATCCTTACTGATGAAACACATCCATCTTTCTCAGCCTTGAATAGACTGAATAACTCAGCCTCAATAGCCCTCTGAGGTGAAGAATTCCACAAATTCTCTCCCCTCTGAGAGAAAAAAATACGCTTCATCTCTATCTTAAGTGCATAACCCCTTACTCTGAGATTATACCCTCTGGTCCTAGACTCTCCTACAAGGGGAAACGACCTCTCGACTTCTCCTTTGCAAAACCCGTAAGAATCATGGATTTTTCAATAAGCTATTCTCTCGTTCTTCTAAATGCCAATGAATTCAGGCTCAAACCTTTCCCCATAAGAAAGGTACAATGTTTACATAAGTTCCTCCTAACCTGATATCGGCCAAGTGAACTGTCTCTGGACTGGCCCAATGTCAATATATCTTTCCCTCGATCAGAGAACCAAATCTGTTTGCAGTATTCTAGCTGTGGTCTGACCAGTACTGTGCACAGTTTTAACAAACCTTCCCTATTTTTATATTCTATTCCTTTTGAAATAAAGGCAACATTCCACTCACCTTCCCCATTATCAGCTGAACTTAGAGGTTAGCCTCTTTTTGTGATTTATGATTTACATTTATTAAGGGGAGGTGACGGCCTTGTAGCATTATTGCTTGACTATTATTCTATAGACCCCAGTAATGTTCCAGGGGCCTGGGTTCAAATCCTGCCGTGGCAGATGGTAGAAAATGAATTCAATAAAAATCTGGAAATAGAAAGCTAATGGTGACCATCAAACTACTGTTGATTGTTGGGAAAACACCAGCTGGTTCACAAGGGAAGGAAATTGCCATCTTTACCCAGTCTGGACTACATGCGACTCCAGGCCTCCAGCAATGTGGTTGACTCTTAACTGCCCCCTGGGTAATTAGGGATGGAGCAATAAATGCTAGCCCAAACAACCAACATTCTCAACCTGTGAATGAATAACAAAAATGTATGCAGCATCACCCTAGGGAGAAGATGTCTACATTTTTCTCCTCTGATGTTCATGCCTAAGTGGATAACCTCACATTTTCTGACATATTCCTCCCACCAAGTTTTTGCCCTATCACTTTACATATCTATACCCTTTGGCAGATTCTTTGTGTTATCCTCCCTAATTGCCTTCCCACCTTTCTTTAGTATCATCTGCAAACTTGGCATTGACTTTCCATACCCAAGACACTATTTTGTTGCCCGTAGCACTGTGCGAGTTACCGGTTGCCATCTTGAAAATGCTCCCCTTATCTCAAGGTCTCTGTCTTCTGTTGGTTGCCCAATCGTCTATACTAGTCCCTGCACCAAATGCTCTTTTCTTAATAAGTAGCCTTATGTGCGGTACCTTATTGAATGCCATTTAGAAATCCAAAATGCATCATATCTACTGGCTTCCCTTTATCAATCCTGATTGTTACGGCCTCATAAAAATTCCAATGAATTTGTCAGGCACATTTTCTCCTTCGTGAAGCCTTGCTGATGCTGCTTCAGGTATTAGAAATTTCTAAATGTTCTACTATTAGAGATAGCTTCTAATCAACCTGTTCAGATACATCACAATCCCTGGAGCAGGTAGGGCTTGAATCAAGGCCTTCTGGCTAAGAGGGGTGAAGACTACTACTATATCTTCTAGAATAGAGTCTAACCATTTCCATAACAGATGTTACACTAACTAAACAATAGTGTCCTGCTTTCTGTCTCCTTCCCGCTAAAATAAAGTTGCTACTTGGGCAGTTTTTCAATTCTTTTGGACTTTTCTGACTCTCAGGATTCTTGGGAAATTGCAACCAATGCATGACTTATTTCTACAGCTATGTTCTCTAATATCCAAGAATGGATCCCATCTGGTTTGGGCAACTTATCAGCCTTTAGTCCCATTAGTTTCCCTGGCCCTTCTCTTATTACCTCTTCCCCTTTTGTTGTTTATTTAGTATTTCCGGAATGCCAACAGCGTCTTCTTCCATGACGATTAATGCAAAGTATTGATTCAATTCATCTACCAATTTCTGGCTCCCCATCATTATTTCCCCAATCTCATTCCCTTGGGCACTGTCTTCCTCTTTACTAACAATTCTGTTGTTACTCGTTAGTTCACCCTCATAATTTATGTTCTCCCTTTTATTTGGTGTGCTTTGTTGGCATTTAAAATGTTCCCAATCCTCTAGTTTACCGCTGATCTTTGTCACTTTGTATGTTTCCCTTTCAATATCATACTGTCCTTAACTTCTTTGTTTATCCATGAAGGATTTATTGTCTTTCCGGGATCCTCTGTTGAGTGCCATGAACTATTTTCTGAAAGTTCCACCATTGTTTATCAAATATCCCTTCTGCTAAACTCCTTCCGGCCTACTATGCATTACTTTAGATTACTCTCAGCAATGTCTTCTTCCCTCCCCTTGCTATTTCTTGCCTCCATCCGCAAGGATTTTAGATCATCCAAATAGAAACCATTTCTTACTATTGGGTTTATTTTACGCCATCCTAACAAAGCTGCCTGAGAGCCAAGTTTCTCCCACTGAAACTGAATGTTAAATTCTACCACGTTATGGTCACTATTCCCTAATGGATCTTTCACTCAGATCCTGGCTCATTACTCATTACCAGTTCCAAAACAGCCAGATTGGATCCACAATACGTTGTTCCATTAAACTGTCATGAATGCACTCTATGAATTCTTCACCACAGCTACCTCTGCCAATCTACACAAAGGTTACAGTCATAAGTAATTAATTGATGCCTTTTAAACATCCCCTCATTATCTCTTGGTTTATTCTCGACTTACAGTATACTGCTGTAGGCGACTTATAGATTACTCTCAGCAATGTCTTCTTCCCTCCTGTTGCTATTTCTTGCCTCCATCCGTAAGGATTTTAGATCATCCAAACCGAAACCATTTCTTACTATTGGGTTTATTTTACACCATCCTAACAAAGCTGCCCCTTCATCTTCCTTCCTGCCTTTCTTTTGAAAAGTCACATGCCCCTAAACTTTTAGTTTCAAGCGTTGATCTTTTTTGTAACAATGTTTGTCTAATGACTGTAAGATCACACTCATCAACTTCTATTTACGCAGTTAATTTATTTATGTTTTCCTGAATAGTAAATGCATTTAAGTAAAGTCATACAGACACCAAGTCATACAGCACAGAAACAAACTCTTCAGTCCAACCAGTCCTCTTCAAACATGTCCCTAAGCTAAACAAGACCATCTGCTTGGCCCATACCCCTCCAAACCTTTCCTATTCAAATACTTAACCAAGCATCTTTTAAATGTCATAACTGTACCCACACCGACCACTTCTTCCAAAGGCTCATTCCACAAAAGAACGAATCTGTGTAAAAAAGTTGCTCCCCATGTCCTTTTTAAATCTTTCTCCTCTCACCTTAAAAATAGTTTTGGACTCCCCCATCTTGGGGAAAAGTCCGACCTCATTCATTTTATCTATGTCCCTCAGAATTTTCTAAATCTCAATAAGGTCACGCCTCAAGCTCCTACGCTCCTGTGAAAAAAGCCCCAGCCGATCCAGCCTATTTTTATATCTCAAACCCTCCAATCCTTTTCAAGATTTCTCTTCCCTTTCATCCTATATATTGCCATGATTTAAAGGATTACTCGTTATATTTTTTCTTTATGTGTGAGAAGTATTTAAAAGAGCAGCAGGAGGGTGTACCTGCATAAGTTTGCACAGAAATGGGTAGGTGCCAGGGTTGTAACGGTGCTGGATTTCTGTCTAAGGCTGAGTTGGATTGTCTGCTAAACACTTCTGGCTGAAGATTGTTGCAAATGCTTCGATCTTGTCTTTTGCACTGATCTGCTGGGTTTTCTCATCATTGCGGAAGGGGCTTTTTGGGGATCCACCTTCTCCTCTTGTGACTTTATTTTTGAGCACCATTGACAACTGGATGTGGGAAGACTGCAGAGCATAGATCTGATCTACACGGGGCGGCACGGTGGCTCAGTGGTTAGCACTGCTGCCTCACAGCTCCAGTAAGCTGGGCTCGATCTCACCCTTGAGTAGCTGTCTGCGAGAAGTTTGCATGTTCTCCTTGCGTCTGTGTGGGTTTCCTCCGGGAGCTCTGGTTTCCTCCCACAGTCCAAAGATGTGCAGAATAGGTCAATTGCCTCTGCAAAATTGCCATAGTGTTCAGGGATGTGTGGGTTGTGGGTGGATGGGTTGGTTGCTCTGAGGGGTTGGTGTGGACTTGTTGGGTTGAAGGGCCTGTTTTCACACTGTAGGGATTCTATGATTCGACTCTTTGAGGCAGCTGCACCATTCAATGTGATCACATTTGTTCATCCAGCTCTATACTCTGCTCTCACTCTCTACCTGGATCTTTTTAGCCCTAAGAAACATATCTAAGTCCTTCTGCAAGGACAACAGTCCTAAATTGGTTTTTAAACCCTATTTCCGCTTTTACCCTCCTGGTCCCATACTTAGGCCTGTATGAAGTCACATCTTGCTCTTTCTATCTTGGGTTTGAAGGCAGTCAAGTCTTTCAAAGCTGGAGGACTTGATTTTTCTGACTCTGTTTATAATATTGGACCATGGAGCATGACATTGGGAAGTCACATGGGCCTGCTGTTTACTGATAGACCTTGGGAAGGGGCACCAGCATCTCCCTTGCACAGGGAGAAACTCCCTGCACCAGTGGGCAGGGGAACAGTGGGACAGTGGCAGCAGTCCTCAGAGTAAAGAAGCATTATTCGCAAATGAAAAACAGACACAACTGTGAAAAGAAAGGGGTGGAGAGTGGTAGGAGGATGACTAATAGCAGGAACAAGGGCCAAGAAGCTGAATTACTAAATCAAACCTCAGACATGTATTAATTAGAACCGGAGTTTACAACAGAAAGAAGGAAATGAATGATCAACCATGAATCTGGTTATAAGAATGGGATGTACAAATAAACAGGCTTTGTTCTGAGTGGCATGCAGCAACTAGTGGCACTCTGTAGGGATTAGTGCTTGAACCCCAGCTATTCACAACACATATGAATCATTTCGATGAAGGAATCAAATGTAAAAGCTCCAGGTTTGCAGACGACACAAGGGTGGGAGGGTGAACTGTGAGGAGGTTGCAGAGATGCTTCAGTGCAACTCAGGCAAGTTGAGTGAGTGGGAAAATACATGGTAGATGCGGTATAATGTGAGTGAATGTGAGGTTATCCACTTTGGTAGCAAAAACAGGAAGGCAGATAATTATCAATAGATTGGAAACAGGGGACGTGCAAGAAGACCTGGGTGTTGTTGTACACCAGTCGCACTTGAGCATGTAGGTGCAGCAAATGGTGAAGGAGGTAAATGTGATGTTAGCCTTCATAGTGAGAGAATTCGAGCACAGGAACAGGGATGTCTAGCTGCAATGGTACAGGGCCTTAGTATAACCACACTTGGAGTCTTGTGTACAGCTTGGTCACCTTAGCTGAGGAAGGATGTTCTGGCAATGGATGGAGTGCAATAAATGCTTATCAGACTGATTAATGGAATGGTAGGATTGATGTATGGATTGGTCACTGGAATTTAGAAGAATGAGAGTGAAATCTCATAGAAACCTAGAACATTCTAATAGGATTAAAATGTAGGAAGGATGTTTCTGCTGAGCGGGGTGTCCTGAACTTGGCGTCACAGACTAAGGGTATAGGGTAGGCCATTTAGGACTGAAATGAGGAGGAATATCTTCACCCAGGGAGTAGTGAGCCTGTGGAATTCACGGCCATGGAACATATTTGAGACCAAAACATTGAATGCTTTCAAGAAAGAGTTAGATACAGTTCTTGGGACTTAGGGCATCAAAGAGTATGGGGCAAAGTTGGGAACCAGGGACTGAGTTGAATGACTATATTGAATGGCAGGGCAGCCTTGATGGGCTGATTGGCCTACTCCTGCTCTCTACTTTCTATGTGCCTATGGAAGGAGCCCATTCTGCACATCTGGCAGTAGATAGAACCAGCCCATGAATGGTAATCATGGAGGAAATCTGTGTGTAGGCCCAGAAGATGTGGACACAACCCTCAACAAATTCTTTGTACACATTAGAAAAGAAAGATGAAGATGCAGGCTAGAGGACCGTGAAATACTGTTAGAAAAAATTGCCCGTGTGAGAGAGACAGAGAGGAGATACTAAGGGGGTCGGCAGGCCCAGACGAGACATAATCCAGGCTATTGAAGGAGGTGAGGGAGATATTTGAGGCCCTAATCGTGTTTCTCAGATATTCTGTAGCCTAGGGTGAGGTAACAGAGAACAGGTGAATATTGCCCAAGAAAAGGCCAGCTAGTCTAACCTCAGTAGGAGTGAAGTTACTGGGAAGAATTCTAAGGGATGGAATGTCTCTGCACTTGAAGAATGATGGGCCAATCCAGGATAGTCAGCAAAGATTTGTTCAGGGAAGATAATGTTTGACAAATTTGATTGAATATTTGAAGGATGCTTTGATGAAGGGAAGCACCGTTGATGTGGTTTACATGGAATTCCACAAAGCTTTTGATAAAGTCACTCATGGCAGACCGGTCAAAATCATGGGATCTGAATTAAAGAGACATGTTGAAACTAAATTTGGCCAAGAGGCAGGAAGGAGAGGCAGATCACAGAGGGGTGCTCTTTTACTGGAAGACTTTCCAGAGGGTTCCACAGGGCTCGGTGCTGGAGCCCTTGTTGTTTGTCGCTTACATTAATGATTTGGACTTAAATGCAGCGAGGTTGATCAAGACATTTGGGGGTGATAAAAAAAATTGGGTAGGTTGGTAAATAATGACAAGAAGAGCTATAAAAAGCGGGAGGATATCACCAGATTGGTCAGTGGACAGGTTAGTGGCAAAAGGAGTTCGGTCTAGAAAAGAGAGAGGTAATGCACTTGGGGGCATGAATAGGGTGAACAGTCAAAGTGTTTTCCCCAGGTTAGGGGGGGTCCAAAACTAGAGGGCACAGGTTTAAGGTGAGAGGGGAAAGATTTCAAAGGGATCTAAGGGATAATGTTTTCACGCAGAGGGTGGTGTGTGCATGGAATGAGCTGCCAGAGGAAGTGGTGGAGGATGGTACAATTACAACATTTAAGATATTTCTAGATGGGTACATGAATAAAGGGATATGGGCCAAATGCTGGCCAATGGGACTAGGATACCTGGTTGGTATGGACGAGTTGGACTGAAGGGTCTGTTTCTGTGCTGTACACCTCTATGACTCTATGACTCAATGTGAGAGGAGGAGGCCATGGAAGATTTTGAAAACCAGGAGCAGAGTTTTGAAACTGAAGACTTGGTGAACCGGTTCCAGACTGACTGTCATGGCGGGTCTGAGTAACTGGGTGAGAAACCATTGCCTGTGACTGCCTGGACTGGTCACAGAGAATGGGGAATAGTGGTCCCATTAGCCCCCATGACCCTATTAACACCAGGCTGGCCTCATCGCACTCCACCAGGCTGGGACGTCACAGAATCAGGCAGTTCAAACCAGCACAGCCAACTTTGAATAGACCGCACGTGGAGAAAGAGAGGCCACTGGGATTAATTGGTGGCACGGTGCCTCAGCGGTTAGCACTGCTGCCTCACTGCGCCAGGGACACGGGTTCGATTCTACCCTCAGGTGACTGTCTGTGCGGAGTTTGCACATTCTCCTCGTGTCTGCGAGGGTTTCCTCCTGCAGTCCAAAGGTGTGCAGGGTAGGGTGGATTGGCAGTGCTAAATTGCCCTATAGCATTCAGGGATGTGTAGATGAGATAAGGGGTTGGGTCTGGGTGGGATGCTCCAAGGGTCGGCGTGGACTTGTTGGGCCGAAGGGCCTGTTTCCACACTGTTGGGGTTCTATGATTCTGTGCTGGCCTGATAACCTGCCCAACATTACTCACCATCGAAGGATGTACAGTGTCATATTGAACTGAGTGTAAACTCATTCCACTCTAGCCAATTGGGTTTTCCCTCCCGCAGCGACTTGTGTAAACATTATCTGCATGGATTTCTTCAATGTGGGTCACTCTACCTATCCTCCCGATTCCTGGCTAACCAGCTAAAGTTAGTACCTTTTGGCATTGTACAGGTATTTCTGGATTCTTAATAGGTGACATCCTGTCCTTGTTCACGCAGGGAATTCCAAAGCTAACTAATATAAGGAAGTGGGAACTCCCTACGACTTGCTTATACACTCGCCCTCAATTATTTATTGTGGCAACTGTGTCTGCCAAATATTGTAAAACAAACACCCAAAAAATGAGGAAGTCCAGCCCAACCCAGATCCAGATTAGTACTGTTGGCTTACAAAGGGTAATAGGTAGTAATGATCTGCTTCTTAACTCTTTGAATCCAATGACTATGATGCTGCTAACTGAGAGAGGGAGAAAGAGTGAGAGGCATAGGGACAGAGTGAGAGGAACGAGGAGCAGGCCACTCTACCATTCCATAGGGACATGGCTGACTCTCGAGGGCAACTTCGTATCCCTGCTTTCACAGTATACCCCATGACACCTTTCGAATTGAACTGTACCTTTCTTGAATATACCCAACCTCCTTCTGTGGTAGCGAATTCCGCAGGTTTGTCACCCTCTGAGCGAAGAAATCTTTCGTCCTTTCAGCCTTACCCCCTCATCCTGAGACTGCGACCCCTGGGTCTCAACTCTCCAACCCCCCAAAGGACACATCCTCTCTGCATCTCGTCTGCCCAGCCCTGTTGGAACTTTATCTCTCAAAATTTGTAGATGACACAAAGCTGGCTGGATGGGTGAGCTGTGAGGGGGTTGCAGAGATTTGGACAGGCTGACAGAGTAGGCCAATGCACAGCATATCCAATACAACGTGAATAAAAGTGAGACTATCACTTTGGTAACAAAAATAGGAAGACAGATTAGTGTTTAAATGACTGTAAATGGACAGGGGGGAATGCTCGGTGAGGCCTGGGTGTCCTAATGCACCAGTCACTGCAAAAAATGCAGTAGGCAGTACAGAAGGCAAATGCTATGTGGCCCTTCATAGCAAGAGGATTCAAGTACAGGAGTAGGGATGTCCAACTGCAGTTGTACAGAGCCTTGGTAAGGCCACACCTGGAACATTGTGTGCAAGATTTGGTCTCCTTATCTAAGGAAGGATGTTCTTGCTATAGAGGGAATGCAGCAAGGGGTTTACCAAATTGAATGCTGGAAAGTCAGGGCCAATACGTAAGGAGAGATTAAGTCAGTGAGGATTGTATTCACTGGAGTTTAGAAGAATGAAGGGAGATCTCATAGAAGCCTATCAAATCCTAACAGGGTTTAAACAGGTTAAATACAGGAAGGATGTTCCCAGTGGTGGGGATGTCCAGAACCAGGGTCATAATTTAAGGATAAGGGGTAAAGCTTTTAGGACCGACTTGAGGAGATATGTCTTCACCAAGAGAGTGGTGAGCCTGAGAAATTCAGAAAGTGGTCAAGGTTAAAACATTGTGTTTTCAAGGTAGACATAGCTCTCATGGCTGAAGAGATTGAGGGATATGTGGGGAGGCTGGGATTAAGGTATTGAGTTCGATGATCAGCCATTATAATGTCGAATGGTGAAGGAAGCTCGAGGGACCTACTCTTGTTCCTGCTTCCTACGTTTCTATGCTTTACCCATTGAATTGAAGAGAAGGAGAAATGGGACAAAAGGAGAAGCAATAGAGTGGGAGAGGGAGAAACAGGATGAGAGAGGGGGAATGATAATGAGAAACAGGAGATTAGAGAGAGGGAAGAATAGTGTAAGAGAGGAGGGTACAGAGTGAGGGAGGGAGAATCTGTGAGGTAGGGAGAGAGAATAAGTTGGGGAGAGACAGTATGAAAAAACCATTTGAATGAATAGCAGATTTAAACTTGGTGGTATGGCACATTAGGAGTTATGGTGACATAGCTGCAAAACGGTCAGGTCTGAGGCCTAAATATACCCAGATATTAATTCCCCAGGAAAGCAACAGAAATGATGGAGGGTATACAAGGGGAGAAAGAACATGGAAACAGGAGTAGGCCATTCAACCCCTTGAGCTTGTTCTGCCATTCAATGAGCCCATGGCTGATCTGTAGCCAAACTCTACACTCCTGCCTTTGCCCCACGCCCTTTTATAACTTTGCTGAACGAAAACATAATCTAAATTTAAATTTATCACCTGATCCAGCATCCACTGCCATTTTGCGGAAGATAGTCCCAAATCTCTACCACTCTTTGTGTGTAGAAGTGCCTCCTAACATCTCTCCTGAATGGTGTGCCCCTAATTCTCAGACTAAACCCCTTATTCCAGAATACCCAAGA
The DNA here is from genome assembly GCF_030684315.1 of Stegostoma tigrinum. Taxonomy (NCBI): domain Eukaryota; kingdom Metazoa; phylum Chordata; class Chondrichthyes; order Orectolobiformes; family Stegostomatidae; genus Stegostoma; species Stegostoma tigrinum. The sequence continues at coordinate 20,329,859 of NC_081388.1, forward strand.
CAAGAGTCTACCTTTATTGACCCCTGTCTTTCTGGGGTAATATCTTTCCGTGTCTAATATCTTGTCGACTTCAACCAAATGACAGTACAGCTTTCTAAATTCTAGAGAAAGCAAGCCTAATTGGCTTAGCAAAAAAACAGAAATCGTTAGAAAAACTCAACAGGTCTGGCAGCATCTATCTACAGAAACGCAAGGTAAAAGTTTCCAGCCCAGCAGCCCTGCATTAGAAAAGTTCAGAATAATCTGTTTACTCCTTCCAAAGTGAATATATCCTTACTAAGGCTTTGGTACTGAAGAATGGAGTCACTTCAATAATAATAGAACAGAATACAACAGAACTGAATAGAATAGAATTGAGTTGAATTGAATAGAATAGAAGTTTATTGTCATGTGTACCGCTACATGAAAAATACAGAGAAATGTTTATACATCGCCCTACCACCTGCCTACATCAATGACAGAAGTCATACACTATCATTTAAAAAAATGTAAAATGAAGACGAAGTCCATTAAAGTTCAGTTAATAGTGCTTGGTCTCGGGATGTCTATGGAGACAGTGGAAATTTTAGAAATTGAATCAAGAAGGACAAAAGTACTTCCGTTTGTACTTCAACGCCACTCATTGGTAGCAGTGATAAAGTAGCAGAATACATAAGTGCAGTGATGAGGTACTCATAAAGCAAATGCAAGGTGATTTACACGGGGAGTTTTAACGTGCATTTTGATAGGAACAAGTACTTGCTAGAAAAGATGTAAATTTCCTGAGCGCGTCTGAGATCGTTTTCTGTAAACTAGAAAATTAAACCACCAAAAGCTTTGCTTTCTTCGTCTCAGCAACTAATAACAAGCCAAATTTAGTTAAATACACCATGTGGATATTTATCAAAAGTAATGATAATGTGAATAGATTCAATGTGATGGTCGAATGAGGAAAAATACAAATAGCATCTAAAATTCTCAATTTAGATCAGAGCAAACTCAATGCAATGAGGCAGTCTGCAGTGAGCCAGGCAAGTCTGTCAACAGATAAAATGGAAGGTGAATGGAAAGGTTCAGAAAAAAAATTCAATTGAATATGACACAGGAGCAGTGTATACCCCTAAAAATGGTAGTGAGAGACAACAGGACAAGTAGGTAAGTGAGGTAACAAGGTGTAGATCTGAATGAACACAGCAGGCGAAGCAGCATCAGAGGAGCAGGAAAACTGACGTTTCGGGACTAGACCTGAAGAAGGGCTGAAATCTCAGCTTTCCTGCTCCGCTGATGCTGCTTTGCCTGCTGAGTTCATCCAACTCTACACCTTACTATCTCAGAATCTCCAGCATTTGCAGTTCCTACTATCTCTGAAACAAACAGATGAGGCAGTTAGGAAGGCATAGACCGTCTGCAATTCTGATCACTAGGGAGGATGTGATTGCACTGGAGAGGGTGTAGGGGAAGTTATTTGGATGTTGCCTGGTCTGGAGTGATTCAGTGATGGAGAGAGACTAGATAGATTGGCATTATTGTCTTTAGAGCAGAGAAGGTTGAGTGGGGGACCGATTGAGATGTACCAAATTATGATGGGCCTGGAAAGGGTAGGTAGGTAGTAGAGAGATCAATAAACAGGGGGCATAGGTTTAAGGTAAAGGGCAGTAGGTTTGCAAGGGGATTTAATGTAGAACCTTTGCATCCAGAGAGTGACAGGAGTCTAGAACACCCAGCATACAAAGGTGTAGAGGCAGGAACCCTCAGAATATTTAAGAAGCATTTAGATGACCACTCAAAATGCCATAGAAATCAAGGGTGCATGTCAAGCATTGGGAAATGGGATTAAAATTTATAGGCTTTCCTATAGATTTTAATAAGACACTTATTCAATCATTATCTTCTACCTGTTTATCCTTCACCTTAACAATGCAATGAGCATAATATTTACAATTTTTTCAAACACTTCAATCACATTGAGCAAGCTTGATGTACCCTTTCAAAACTCCCGCTGTCTCTAATGAGCCTGAAATAATCAACTGAGTCGTTTCAACCTTAATTACAGATTCTGGTATTTCCCAACAACAGATCTAATTGAAGTGTTTGAAAAGATTGTAAGTATTATGTTCATTGCATTGTTAAGATTAAGGATACACAGGTAGAGGATATTGATTGAATAAGCGTTGAGTTTGCTCCGATCTAAATCATGAATTTTAGACACTATTTGTATTTTTCCTCATTCAACCTTCACGTTGAATCTATTCACATTAGCATTATTTACGATAAACATCCATATCGTGTATTTAACTAAATTTGGCTTTTTATTAGTTGCTGAGACTAAGAAAGCAAAGCTTTTGGTGGTTTAAGCTTCTAGTTTACAGAAAACGATCTCAGGCGCACTCAGGAAATTTACATCTGTTCTCAACATCTGGCACGGCAGGATGGGCTGAATGGCTTCTTTCAGTGTTGTAATATTCTGGAGATCGACCATAACATTGAAGCCCAATCATACAAAAAGTAGCACAGATTCTTGCAACTGTGAGGAATTTGAAGAACAGAGGAAAGAAAACAACTTGTAAAAAGCAACTTGGGAGGCATATTAAAACCAGCATAAGGTTTTTTTTACAACAACTTCAGAAAAAAAGAAAAGTTAAGAGCAGTGTAAACAGACAATGGTGATATTGCTGATGTAAATAAGGAAGCAGTGGCTATCTTGAGCAGTTACTTTGGGTTGGTATTTACTGTAGAGGAAGAGGCCAGAAGCTGGAAATCCCAAAGAAAACAAATAGGCGGTCAGCGATAGGAACTCACCAAGTTCGCACAAGCAAATTGAAAGTGCAGAAATAAATAATGACCCTTTACAGCGACAAACTGCCAGGGCCAGATCATTTCGACATTAGGATTGCAAAGGAAATAAAATAGAGGATCTAATTAGAATCTTCCAAAGTTCCTGTGGTTTCAATTCTCTTTTGATGGGAAGGCTGTGAGTGTCTCTCTCCACTACTTTGTAGAGGAATTTCTATGGTTGGGAAATACCAGAATCTACAATTAAGGGTGAAATGACTCAATTGATTATTTCAGGCTCATTAGAGACAGTGGAAGTTTTGAAAGGGTATGTCAAGCCTTCTCAATCTGATTGAGGTGTTTGAAAAGATTGTAAGTATTATGTTCATTGCATTGTTAAGGTTAAGGATAAACAGGTAGAGGATATTGATTGAGTAAGTGTCTTCAACACATACAAAAGTGGAACTGGTCTCAATGGGCCAAATGACCTAATTCTGCTCCTACACCTTACGGTCTTATGGGCACTCTATTGCCATGGTGACAATGTCCCTATCTCTGAGCCAAAATGTTTGGCTTCAACTACCACCCATCTGGAGGCATATCGGAACAAGTGTGGGCAGATTGACTAAAGCTATAAGTGTTTTCATAAACCATGGTTTAATGCTTTAAGGAGCTCCCATTTACTTATTTTGTATTATAAGGTATAAAAAGACCATAAGTCCATAGACATAGAAGCAGAAGCAGGCCATTTGACCAATTGAGTCTGCTCTGCCATTCGATCATGGCTGAGACGTTTCACAACCCCATTCTCCTGCCTTCTCCCTGTGACCCTTAATTCCCTTACCAATCAAGAGCCTATCTATCTCTGTCTAAAATGCACTCAATGACTTGGCCTTCACATCCCTCTGCGACACCTCGCTCTGGCTTAAGAAAGTCCTCCCCATCTCAGTTCTAAAGGGTCATCCCTTCATCCTGAGGCTATGCCGTCAGGTCCCAGACTCTTCTGATGGTGGAAACATCTTCTCCACATGCACTGTATCCAGGCCTCTCGGTATTCTGTAAGTTTGAATCAGATCCCCCCCTTGTCCTTCTAAACTCCATCGAGCAGTCACCCAGAGCCCACAACCGCTCATCATGTGACAAACACTTCATCCCTGGGATCATTCCTGTAAACCTCCTCTGGACTCCTTCTAACGCCAGCACATCCTTCCTTCGATTTGTTAAATTAGTGAATTAGTTTTATAATGTTCTTAAACAAGAGATGGAAATGTACTGCTGACAGCTTCTGCAGTGTAGTGGTAATGTCCCTACCTCTGGTCTGGGAGGCCCGGGTTCAAACCCCACTTGCTCTGGAGATGTGTCGTTACATCTTTGAATGGGTTGGATGAAAAAGAAAAGCTACAGGCCTGGCATGCTGCCATTAAGTGGCCGCACAGACTCAAGGGGAGAATGTTAGATATATATATTTGGTTTGGCCTCATGTCTTGGACCTCCCTGCTGACATTCCCTCCAGGATTCAGGTCCCACTTGTTCCAGACCTGTGTTGTAACAGTCCTGAACAGATTAATTTAAAATATCAGAAAAGGGACTTTGCCCCACAGATTCAGAAGTTCCCGTCATTTCCCCTTGCAGGCGATGTGTGTATGAGCTACTGCTGTTCTCCACTATACTCTTCACTTCCTGACTGATGCCTACCACTTGCATAGGATCAGTGCACTGTCCTATAGTGCCCACCAGGATTATTTATCTAAAAGAGCAGAAATTTATTTTTTATTTCCTTAATAAAAAGGGACTTTTGGAACACTGGACTGTGGGCTGGTAGAAAGCAGATTGGGATACGGTGCAGTATTCTGCAAATAAAGCTGGAATTAAATCAAGGATCCATGTCTATCACTCTTACTCTGCCATCTGACTTGTATCTATTCGGCATTAATAAATATAGTGAGTAGGTGATGCCTGTGGACTTGATTTAGATGGCTTTTCAATAGGCATTTCATTAATGACCACCACTGGCAAGGCGCAAGTCAGGAGTGCGATGGAATACTCCCCACTTGCCTGGATGGATGCAGCCCCAACAACACTCAAGAAGCTTGACACCATCCAGGACAAAGCAGCCCGGCTGAGTGGCACCACATCCACAAGCATCGGCTCCTTCCATCACCAACGGTCAGTGGCAGCAGAGTGTACTATCTGCAAGACGCATAAGTTCACCAAGGCCGCTTCGTCAGCAGCTTCCAAACTTATGTCCTCTACCATTTGGAAGGACAAGGGCAGTGATAACTCCTAGATTTATTCATTAAATGATCATTCAGCCGGTTGCATGATGGGTTTGATGGTTTGATTGTACATCCCCAGAAAATGACACTGACACCGCCATCTCCTCATGCCGTGACTTCTAACATCTAGAAGGACAAGGGCAGTCGGTACGTGAGAGTGCCAGTTTGGGACCTCCTGGCTGCTAAAACACAGATAGATTGCTAACTTGGCCAAACAGCAAGGGATGCTGGGTACATTGGCCAAGTAAAACCATAAGTCACAAAAGCCACATGCCAGACACAGAGCAAACACTGCAGCCTGGTTCTAATGATATTTGCATAATATAAAAAGTGACGACTATCCTGGACAGACATAACCCCCACAATCTATCCACAAAACAAAGGAAGGCCCAGACAGAAAGGGACCGGATCCTGTTACACAAAGAAACTAACAACAGCAAGTCATCCAAATGGCTGACAATGTTTCCAACTGTTACGTGTGTCTCCCTGATTGGCCAGAACTACAGAAAGTTCCAGAAATCCCTCCAAAAAGATGTAAAAACACTGCTTGGCCTGCAAACCAATGGCTCTTGGATATTCCAGAAGCCCTCTAAGGAGACCAGCTGACCATCCCGAGAGAGAGAGAGAGAGAGAGAAAGCAGCTTCGCAGCCCTGGAAACAAGGTCAGAGAGGGAGAAAGGAAGAGCAACTGTGTAGATCTACAAGATACTTGGGAATTATTGTAAGCTTAAGGGGTCAAATAGCATTAGAGATAGTATTGGAGATAGTAGGAACTGCAGATGCTGGAGAATCTGAGGTGTAGAATAACAAGGTGTAGAGCTGGATGAACACAGCAGGCCAAGCAGCATCAGAGGAGCAGGAAAGCTGACGTTTAAGGACTAGACCCAAAAGGATTTCTGAAGAAGGGTCCAGTCCCGAAACGTCAGCTTTCCTGCTCCTCCGATGCTGCTCGGCCTGCTGTGTTCATCCAGCTCTGCACCTTGTCATTAGAGATAGTATTGTTTAGTATTGAAGGTTATTATAACCTGTTTCCTGATAAAGTTGGCACTTTTTGAGTTAGCTGTGGGAAACATGATTTGACCACTCGTTATTGTGGGACAACTGGACAAATTCATTCACAACATTCTGGTCAGAGATGTCTAACTTGTTTTAAGGAGGAAATAGACCAAACCACCAGTTGCAAGTTCCTCTCCAAACCGCTCACCATCTGGACTTGCAAATATATTGTTGTCCCTTTCCCTGGCTCAAAATACAGGAACTACCCCTGTACAGCATTGTGGGTCTACCTAGACTCCATACCTGAAGTTGTTCAAGTAGACAGCCCACCTCTCTGCCTAAGATATTGCCCCCATAACTGGCACCAGTCCTAGTAAACCCTCATATCTGGTACCAGCCCTAGTGAACCTTCATACCTGGCACCAGCCCTAGTGAATCCCCATACCTGGTACCAGCCCTAGTAAACCCCCATATCTGGTACCAGCCCTAGTGAATCCCCATTCTGGCACCAGCCCTAGTGAATTTCCATAACTGGTACCAGCCCTAGTCAACCTCCATTATCTTGCACCAATCCTAGTGAACCCCCATACCTGGCACCAGCCCTAGTGAACCTCCATATCTGGCACCAGCCCTACTGAACCTCCATAACTGGAACCAGCCCTAGTGAACCTTCATATCTGGCACCAGCCCTAGTGAACCTCCATAACTGGAACCAGCCCTAGTGAACCTTCATATCTGGCACCAGCCCTAGTGAATCCCCATAACTGGTACCAGCCCTAGTAAACCCCCATATCTGGTACCAGCCCTGGTGAACCTCCATACCTGGCACCAGCCCTAGTGAACCTCCATATCTTGCACCAGTCCTAGTGAACCCCCATATCTGGTACCAGCCCTAGTGACCTTCCATACCTGGAACCAACCCTAGTGAATGCCCATATTTGGTACCAGCCCTAGTGAACCCCCATATCTGATACCAACCCTAGTGAACCCCCATATCAGGTACCAGCCCTAGTGAGCCTTCATACCTGGAACCAACCCGAGTGAACCCCCATATCTGGTACCAGCCCTAGTGAATCCCCATAACTGATACCAGCTCTAGTGAACCCCAATATCTGGTACCAGCTCCAGATAACCCACATATCTGGTACCAGCCCTAGTGAACCCCCATATCTGGTACCAGTGCTCGTGAACCTCTATATCTGGTACCAGCCCTAGTGAACCTCCATTATCTTGCACCAGTCCTAGTGAACCCCCATACCTGGCACCAGCCCTAGTGAACCTCCACATCTGATACCAACCCTAGTGAACCCCCATATCTTGCACCAGTCCTTGTGAACCTCCATTATCTTGCACCAGTCCTAGTGAACCCCCATATCTGGTACCAGCCCTAGTGAACCTCCATATCTGGTACCAGCCCTAGTGAACCCCCATACCTAGCATCAGCCTGGTGAACCTACTTCCAATGCCAGTGTATCCCTCCTTAGAATACGGGCCCAAAACTGGTCACTGTATTCCAGTGATAATGGGAACTGCAGATGCTAGAGAATCCAAGATAATAAAGTGTGAAGCTGGATGAACACAGCAGGCCAAGCTGCATCTCAGGAGCACAAAAGCTGATGTTTCGGGCCTAGACCCTTCATCAGAAAGTCCTTCTTGTACTGTTTAGTCCATTTCCCTCGAAGCTTTTCCTATCCATGTATCTGTCAAATGTCTTTTAAATGTTGCATCTGTACCTGCATTTACTACCTCCTCTGGCAGCTCATTCCATAAATGAACCACCCTCTGTGGGAGGATAATAAAGTGTGAAGCTGGATGAACACAGCAGGCCAAGCAGCATCTCAGGAGCTCCTGAGATACTGCTTGGCCTGCTGTGCTCATCCAGCTTCACACTGTATTCCAGCGTTGGTCTGACCAGTACCTTGTAAAACCTCCCTACTTTTATACACCATTCCCTTTGACTATTTGAATTAAACAATGATATTTAAGGTGGTCACCTTTGGTCAACTTCAGACTTAAATGGTAAGACTTAAATTTAATTAATTAGTTTGGATTCTACCAGCTGCTGTGGTGGGGTTTTGAATACCTGGCCCCAAAACATCAAGTTTTGCCTCTGGACTAATACTGTAGTGATATTACAAGTACCCTGTTGACCAGTTGTTAATATTAATTGTGATATTAATTTATTTTTGTTATCTTAAAGTGTGAACAGTATCATAGAATCCCTACTGTGTGGAAGCAGGCCATTCGGAACATTGTGTTGACGATGACCCTCTAGAGTGCACCCCATTCAGACCCACTTTCCTATTTAAGATGCTATAGGACAATTTCCCACGGCCAATCCACACTAACCTGCACATCTTTGGACTGTGGGAGAAAACCAGAGGAAACCCACGCAGACACGGGAAGAATGTGCAAACTCCACACTGGCAATTGCCCGAGGCTGGAATCAAACCCGGGTCCCTGGTGCTGTGAGGCAGCAGTGCTAACCAGTGAGCCACCGTGCCACCCCGTGGAGCAAAGACAGAGTTGTTTAGGGCTCAGTCGCAGATCAGCTATGTGAGAATAGTAGGACTGCCTCGAGAGGTTGAATGCTCTCCTCCTGTTTCTATAGTGCTGCAGTGAGTGCGAGAGGCAGGCATGGGAGATCACTCCCTGGGGAGCCTGCATCCTGTCACCAAGTCCAATCAAAGTCTTTTCCCCAGGGTGGGGGGGAGTCCACAACTGGAAGGTGTAGGTTTAAGGTGGGAGGGGAATGATTTAAAGGGGTCCTGGGAGCAACTTTTTCATGCAGAGGGTGGTGTGTTTATGGAATGAGCTGCCAGAGGAAATGGTGGAGGCTGGTACAATTACAACACTTAAAAGGGCATCTGCATGGGTACATGAATAGGAAGCGTTTTGAGGAATATTGCCCAAATGCTGACAAATGGGACTAGCTTAATTTGGGAAATCTGGTTGTCGTGGACAAGTTCACCTGAAGGGTCTGTTTCCGCGCTGTACATCTGTATGATTCTAAGTCGCCCTTTCAATACATGAACTCTGAACAGCGAGCTCAGAGCCAGCCCCTAGATTGAGTAGAATCCCTGATCCTCCTGCGTATATCTGTCAGCCAGGCCTCCTTGATTGATCCGGTTCCAACAGGGAACCCAGATTCTGTGAGGCCCACCTGGCTGACCCCATTCCAGTCACGGCAGTGACCAAGTGGAGCAGGGTTGGGGAACATGGCTGAGCCACTCCAAATGTTTACAGCACATCACCCTAAAGCAAAACCCGCAAAACAGTAACTCAAGGGAGTCACAAGTAGATGCTGAAAGGCCATGGGTGACTGAGATCAAGTGAAATGAAACAAACACACTCTACAGTAAAAACCAATTCCACCCAATGCAGCAGGGGACAACTCAGCTGAACTGGACTCAGCTGGCAGACTGAATGGGTGGCTCCTGGTGCCGATATTAGGGCAGTGCCAATAGTTTATCCCATGATTTTACGTGCACCATGTAAATTGTGTCGTTTGCCACCTCCTGCAGTGCAAGAATGCAGCCCCCAATGGAGGGGAGTTCCCTAACAAGTGCTTGTTAATCAGTTCCCTGCCTCAATGCAAATCGCACACAGGAATGCCTGAAAGGGGTTGTCGTTGGTTGGTCTGTACATGTTTGTGAATCAATTGTAATTGTCACTATCTGCTGTATTTGCTATATATACCTGCCAGTTCACCTACTTAGACAGTCTTACAGCATGGAAACAGACCCTTCGGTCCAACCAGTCCGTTCCGACCATGTTCCCAAACTAAACCGGTCCGACCTGCCTGCTGCTGGCCCATATCCCTCCAAACCTTCTCTATTCATTTTTGTTCCACTTTATTCATTTGTGGGATGAAGGTGTTGCTGGCCAGGCAGCATTTATTGCCCCATCCCTACTTGCCCAGAGGGCAGTTAAGAGTCAACCGCATTGCTGTGGGTCTGAAGTCACATGTAGGCCCTACCAGGTAAGGATGGCAGTTTCTTTCCCTAAAGGACATGAGTGAGCCAGATGGGTTTTTTCCAACAATCGACAACGGATACACAGTCATCATTAGGCTGTTAATTCCAGCTATTTATTGAATTTAAATTCCACCATCTGCCATGGCGAGATTTAAAGCCGGGTCCCCAGAGCATTGCCTGGGTCTCTGGATTAACAATCCAGTGATAACATCACAAGGCTATCACCTCCCCCAATCCATGTACTTATCCAAATTTCTTTTAGATATTGTAACTGTGCCTGTATCTACCACTTCCTCAGGAAGTTCATTCCACACACAAACCATTCTCTGTGTAAAAGGTTGCCCCTCATGTATTTTTTTAAATCGCTCTCCTTTCACCTTGAAAATGTGCCCCCCTGGGCCTTGAGAGAAAAGACAATTACCATTAACTCTACCTGTATCCCTCGTTATTTTATAAACTTCTATCAGGTTGCCTCTCAAACGCCTGTGTTCCAGTGAAAGAAGTTCCAGCATATGCAGCCTCTCTTTATAATTTAGTTAGTAACGACGGTGGTGGTGTTGGGGGGGGGGGGGGCGTGCAAGACACTGGGGGGGTGGGGGAGAGAAATTGGCCATTTTTTATTTCAAAGCTCCACCTGAAAGAAGTGATAGTGCTTTGTTGAAAGCCTCTTCTGCCTGAGAGACAGCTCTGCTGGCAATGCGGCAGCTATCTGCACCCCACTCCCTACCTCCCTCTCTCTGTACTGGCAGCTTCGGTCGTCAGTGGTTTGAATGACCACTTGTTGCACAAAGTGAACATTGACTGCACAGCCCCACATCAGAGGTAACAGTCCCTTCAGTGAAGGTACTTCAACAGTACTTCACCAGCTGTGACGCACTTTAGGGCATCCTGAAGTTGTGAAAGGCGCTATGCGGAATGCATCTCTCCCTGTGGGCTCTTCAAACAGCCCGTGAACAGTAAAATGCCCCCAGCTGCACCATGGGCAGATTGCACTAGCAAAATCTTAACACCTAAACTCAGAGCAGGTGACCAAAAAAGCTAGATCAGAGATTCATCTCAGGGTGATGGGAGAAGCAAGCAGAGATAGTGGAGGCGGGGGGAGGTGGAGAGGTTGCAGGAGGGAGATGCAGATCCTAGGCCCTGGACAGTAGAAACTCCTGCCACAGCTAATGGAGGGGGTCAAGGAGGTACAGGCAATAGGTCCGAATTGGAGGAGTGTGGAGACCTCACAGGGGTGTTGAGTTTTAAAAATAGTGAAGATAGCAGCAGGAGTAAACTATCCAACATCTCAAAGTTACTCACAATTCATATTGTTAACGGCTAATCTTCAAAATCAAAACGCTAATCCCACCCCCAGCCCCCACACCTCCATCTCTTGATCGCTTTCACCATAAGAGCTGTATCTATTTCCTCCTTGAAATCAAACAGTGTTTAACCACTTTCGGTCAAAGTGAATTCCCTAGGCCCACCTCTCTCTGAGTGAAGACGTTTCTCCTCATCTCAGTCCCCAAAAGGTTTTCGTCTGATTCTGGGCTCGCCCACCATGGGGAACATCCTTCCTGCATCTAAGCTATCCAGTCCTGTTAGAATTCGACAGGTTTCTATGAGATCGCACCCCCTCAGGCCTCCCTAAGGCTATGGTCCCTGACGACATTTCAGCAATAATGCAACAAACAAGGGTGGGGTTTATACAATTAATGGTAGGGCCTTGTGTGATGTTGTCGAACAGAGGGGCCTAGAGGGGTGCAGGTGCATAATTCTTTAAAATTTGCATCACATATAGACAGGGTGGTTAGAAAGGCATTTAGCACGCTTGCCTTCATTGCTCAGTACTTTATGTGTAGGAGTTGGGATGTTGTGTTGAGTCTGTACAAGACATTGGTGAGGTCTCTTCTGGAGCACAGTACCCAGTTCTGGTCGCACAGTTATAGGAAGGATATTACTAAACTGGAGAGAGTTCAGAAGAGATTTACCAGGATGTTGCCGAGTATGGAAGGCTCGAGTTATAAAGACTGGATAGGCTGGGGCTTTTTGCACTGGATCATTGGATTTCGAGAGGTGACCTGATAGAAGTTTGTAAAATAATGAGAGGTATAGATAGAGTTGATGGTAATTGTCTTTTCCTGAGGATGGGGCATTTCAAGACTGGGGGCACATTTTTAAGGTGAGAGGAGAGAGATTCAAAAAAGACTAGGCAAATTTTCTATACAGAGGATAGTTTGGGTGATGAATTGCTGGATGCTGGTATAATTACAACTATTAAAATACAGTTGGATGGACATATGAATAGGAAAGGTTTGGAGGGATATGGGCCACGAGCAGGCAGGTGGGGCTGGTTTAGTTTGGAATTACGTTCGGCACAGACTGGTTGGGCTGAAGGGTCTGTTTCCCTGCTGCATAACTCGTGCTCCAGAACTTGTCTCTTTCCTAACCAAGCTGTTCCAATACAGTTACAACACTGGCATCTAATAAACAATGTGGAAAATTGTCCAAGCATGTCCTATGCAATCCAAACCAGCCAATTTCCGTCCCATCAGTCTACTCTTAACCATCAATAAAGTGATGGAAGGTGTCAGTAACAGCATGATCAAGTAGCACCTGCTCAGAAATAACCTGCTCAGTGATGCCCAGTTTGGGTTCTGCCAGGGCCACTCAGCTCCTGACCTCATTACAGCCTCGGTTCAAACATTGACAGAAGAGCTGAATTACAGAGGTAAGGTGAGAGGGACAGCCCTTGACAACAAGGCTGCATTTGACTGAGTGTGGCGTCAGGAGGCCTAGCGAAACTGGAATCAATATATATCGGGGGCAAACACTCTGCTGGTTGGAGTCATACCTGACACATAGGAAGATGGTCGTGGTTATTGGAGGTCTGTCATCGCAGCTCCAGGACATCTCTGCAGGATAGTGTCAGGGTAGAGTCCTCGGCCCAACCATCTTCAGCTGCTTCCATCATAAGGTCAGAAGTGGGGATGTTCGCCAATGATTGTACAAAGTTTATCGCCACTTGTGACGCCTCAAACACTGAAGCAGTCCACATTCAAATGCAATAAGATCTGGACAATATCTGGGTTTGTCTGACAAGTGGCAAGTAACATTCGCACTACACAATGTCAGGCTATGACCGTCACCCACAAGAGACAATCTAACCACCATCCCTTGACATTCAATGGTGTTACCATCACCGAATCCCCCCACTGTCAACATCCCAGGGGTTACCATTGACCAGAAACTCAACTGGACTCACCACATAAATGCAATGGCTACAAAAGCATTTCAGAGGCTGGGAATACCACAGCAAGGAACTCACCTCCTGACTCCTCAAAGCCCATCCACTATCTACAAGGCAAAAGTCAGGAGTATGATGGGATACTCCCCACTTGCCTGGATGAGTGCAGCCCCAACAACACTCAAGAAGCTTAACACCATCCAGGACAAAGCAGACGCTTGATTGACACCACATCCACCAACATCCACTCCCTCCACCACCAACGCTCAGTAGCAGCAGTGTGTACTATCTACAAGATGCACTGTAGAAATTTATCAAAATCCTTAGTCAGCACATTCCCAACTCATAACTACTTCCATCTAGAAGGAGAAAGGGCAGCAGATACATGGAAATGCCACCCCCTGAAAGTTCCCCTCCGAGCCACTCATTATCCTGACTTGGAATATATAATCACTGTTCCTTCACTGCTTCTGGGTCAAAATCCTGGATTTCCCTCCCTCAGAGCATTGTGGGTGAACCCACAGCAGGTGGACTGCAGTGGTTCAAGAAGGCAGCTCACCACCATTTTGTCAAGGGGACAACTAACGACGGGCAATAAATGCTGGCCCAGTCTGTGACACCCATATCCCACAATAAGAAGTCCTCCCACCCCAGCAGTCAATGTGGTAAACCTTCGCTGCACCCCCTCTTTCGCAAGACCATCATTCCTCAGATAAGGAGACCGAAATAGTGCACAGTTTCTCAGGTAGGGCCTCACCAATGCAGCAATCCAATAAAAGTAGATTGAAAGCAGATGGGTTCTATCACTTCTGTGCCAGTCATTAATTATCCAATAGGACTGCCACCAACTTAAGCTGCATCTTTCCACTGAGCAATCATGCTGTCCTTGGCTGTGACAAATTGGAACGTGAATACAGTGAATATTTCTTAAAACATGCAGAGAAATTGACATCTCCCACTGGGAAAGTCCCAAATGAGTCATGAAATCTGACATGTTTCAAGCAAACTCCAGACAGGCTGGTGCCCGAGGCTGGTGCCCAAGGCTGTGTGGAAATGGCTCAGAGATGAAACATCACTCAATCTGTCTTGACACAGCTTACATTGTAGCTTGGTAGCTGCTCGTTGAACCCTAATTTTCTTTATTTGGCTCAGTCTGATGACAACAGAGTGTTTGGAAAGGTTTCCGGCCTTGAAAAACCTAGCTCGTTTTTCTAGCGATATCTTACCAGGCCTATCTCACTAACTGTGCACCCCACCGCCACTACCCCCCTGCCCCCTCCTCCACCTACCCACCTACGGCATCCCCCACATCCAAATCCAGCCCCATCCTACCAAGCACCATACCTGGAACTGCTCACCACTGCCCAGATATCCCAGAATTCACTGGCAGTTGGGAGCTGCCCTGCACCGTCCCTGACATTTGACCCAGGCCATGGCAACCAGCAAATTTGTTTCTCCACTTTGCAGAGATCCCGCTGGGTGGCATAGTGGACACTTGAGGTTTTGTCTTACTCCCAATCCCAGGACCAGCAGGGAAGACCATAACATCCCAGCCTGGTTTGAGATTGGCACTGGATTGAAGCGATCTCAGTTGTCTGGACCTTCCATGCTGCCAGCTTTCTCCTGCTCCTGTACCCACCTCCCACCAACGCTTGTGGTCTACCACTTTCACCCATCGCCATCGACATCTTCCCTTGCTTGATGATGCCCACCCCAATTCCCTGCTCAGTAGAGCATCTGAGGCTACCTCGTTGAATGTTTTTAAGACAAAGAGATAGATTTTTGAACAATAAAGGAATTAAGGGTTATAGTGAGTGGGTGGGTAAGTGGAGCTGAGTCCGTGAAAAGATCAGCCACGATCTTATTGAGTGGCAGAGCAGGCTCGATGGGCCGGACGGCCCAATCCTGCTCCTATTTCTCATGCTCT